>NC_056729.1:1331286634-1331384134 GCF_019279795.1 Protopterus annectens | reverse complement strand
TTATTTACTGATGTGATGCTTTGCCTATTTTGTCTTGGTGGAATTACATAGGCTAAAGTGGGTTCACTGCAAAATTAAGTACATCCATGTGTTCAGTATTCATTTATACAACTTTAAATTTCAACTAGCATTAAATGGCTGGAGGGATTGATTGGTTGTTTTTAATATGAGTTTGAATATAAAATAAGGTAATCAAATATGTGCTTGAATGACTCTGAAGAAGCCTCGTGATGTTTTTATAAGGCAAAAGCACTTGGTTGTTTAAGTTTTTTATCTGGGAAGTGTAAAATAAACAGTTTTTGCTTTTACTTCTGGTTGCAGATTTTTTTGTGGTTCATTGTTGGACGTATTGGGTGTCTTTTTGACCATTTGGTGGTTATATGTTCGTAAGGGAGCTGCACCATAAAAGATGGAGGACTAAGTAATATTGGAAATAAATGTGTGTTACATTTTTTTTCCAGTTATTATTGCAAGTTTTAGAACATGGAAGGGCTTATTACGTCAGTTCAAAAACTGTCTACCTTACTTATTAAGGACAAAGTAAACAATGGATTGGATGCTACTCTAACTAGTACACAGGCAGAACTTTTTACTCTGCATTCTCCTATAACAATGGAGAATGGTGAAGGGAGTGGTGCTACAGTAACTAACAACCAATCGGTCACAGGAAGGGACATGTTATCATGGTTTGGAGTGCCGGACATGATGTGGGGAGAAGGTCAGCCAGAAAGTAATACAATGCCTGGACTTTGGCAACAGACAGAGAGATTTGAAAAGTTATGTAAGAAATATTGTTCCATTCAAATGGACAATGTCTTTCTTGGGAAATCTCAGGTTTTAAAACAAGTCCCAAAAGGGTTGCGATTGTGGAAATTACCCATGGGAATTGAGTACGGAATGGCCGCTTATCAAGAACTGGTTGCTTTATTTGATAAGGTGGGACTGGAAATGATGGACATTATTATTAGGAAGAATGAATGTAAGTTAAAATCTTTGCAAGAAGAAATAACTGTATTAAATCAAAGTATATTGAATGATTTACTTTTTGTGCAATATAAACAAAATTATTTAAAAATTTTACAGGATGTTGAAAGGTTTGTTAAGAAAAATGTAACCAAGGAACAGCGGAAATTATTGAGAGATACAGAAGAGTATAAAAACAATAGGGCTTACCCTATAGCTATTAGAGAAAATGAATCATAAAATTATAAGTCTAATAATGTAAGAAGGGATAATTCAAATAGTGCAAGGTTGATGGGTAGAAATTTTCATGTCAGCAATATTGATAACGATTTGAATGTTAATGGTTCTGAGGAGAGGGAAACTTGTTTAGAAGAGGAAACACACCTCAGAAGATCAGAACGGTTAAGAAACCAAACCAATTCAAACAACAAGAATGAACAGAGCAATTAATACAACAGGGAGCAACAAAGCAGTACATACAGGGGGAGGCAATGGAAGGGGAGGAACAGCAGGAAATGGATTTAATGAATAAGTTTAACAACCATGTAGGTTGGGATAACATCTGTGACAAATGTGATAGTGAGATGGAAAATTTTTCAAGCGAGCCCAACATTTACGTAAACTTGGAATGTGATGTTATTACTAAGAATGGGTTTACTATATATAATTATAGTGAGATAGATATAACTGACACACATTTCCATCTTTTGAGTAAAGGAATGTCATTTGTTCCTAATTTTAAGTTGGACTTGGTAGATACATTGTTAAACTTAAAATTATATGTAAGACAACTAAATTTAAAATAGTTTTTTTCATGAGCATTCTGAACAGAATGGGGAAAGACAACTTAAACGGAAAAGTGTTTTTATTCCTCCTCATAATACTGAAACCACAATGTTCGAGAAGATGTGTGAAAAAGAAATTAGAAGTTTACATAAAAAGAGCAATAATAATTTTCCAATAAATATGACAACACAAGAAAACAAGGTTCTTAGAGAATTGGCTAATGACAGGAATATGAGAATCATGACCTCAGATAAGGGTGGGGGATGATCTTAATGTGACTTATTGATTATGTAACCAAGATGGATGAGATACTCAATTGTATCTCCAACTATAAGAGAGTATCTAGGCATGAAATAAATAGGGAATACACATGGATAGATATTGTACTATCAGAAGCAATGTTGAATGGTATTGAGCAAAGTGATTTCAGATTTCTTACAGTAGCAAATCCTGTGATCCCACAAATATTTGGGAGCTCTAAAACCAACAAAAATGTAAAAATCCCCCGTTTAGACCTATCATTGCCACCAGAGGTTAACCTCTGGCCGTCTGGGTGGACAACAAGACAGGACCTCTGGTGAAGAAAATAGAACATGTAGTAAAGGATTCTTGGCACTGTCTGGAGAGATTGGCAAAGTACAGACATGCCTTTTAATTATTCCTGTCTAACAATACATGTGGTAAACTTATTTACAGTGATACTACTTGGACCAGGGTTAGACATGTTTCAAGAAAGTTTGACTAAAACTGGTAATATTGATTTGCCTGAATTAGACCTTTTGGTTGAACTAATGGATACAGTACTCAAAAATTTTTTTTGTTCTTTGAAGGGGAATTGTTTCACCTGATTTTGGGGGTAGCAATGGGGGCAAAGTGTGCTCCCGTTTATGCGAACCTTGTTTTACTGGATTGGGAAACAAAACCCCCCGTTTAGACCTATCATTGCCACCAGAGGTTAACCTCTGGCCGTCTGGGTGGACAACAAGACAGGACCTCTGGTGAAGAAAATAGAACATGTAGTAAAGGATTCTTGGCACTGTCTGGAGAGATTGGCAAGTACAGACATGCCTTTTAATTATTCCTGTCTAACAATACATGTGGTAAACCTATTTACAGTGATACTACTTGGACCAGGGTTAGACATGTTTCAAGAAAGTTTGACTAAAACTGGTAATATTGATTTGCCTGAATTAGACCTTTTGGTTGAACTAATGGATACAGTACTCAAAAATTTTTTTTGTTCTTTGAAGGGGAATTGTTTCACCTGATTTTGGGGGTAGCAATGGGGGCAAAGTGTGCTCCCGTTTATGCGAACCTTGTTTTACTGGATTGGGAAACAAAACATGCCTTGAGTTCACATTATAGGGACAAGATCTTGTTATATAATAGATTCCTGGATGACATTCTCATCTTTTGGAAGGGGGATGAAAAAGAAGCACAGGAATTTGTAGGATATCTAAATGAGACAAGCTTATTAAGGTTCACTAGTACGTGGAAACAAAGTGATATTGATTATTTGGACATTCATCTAGCTAAAAACAACAAATCTGAAGGGGTAATGGAAAGTTCCATTTTCAGGAAACAGACTTTTTTCAATACTCTTTTACATTATAGTAGTTGCCATCCCAACATCAGAGAAGACGTGTTATCAAGGGCCAAATGGTAAGGATATCAAGACTTACCAGTGATAATGAGGTATTTAAGAGAGAAATGTACAACTGGATAGGATTATTTCTTGAAAGAGGATACCCCCTTAAATTGTTAATTAAGATAAAAAAGGAAATTATGTTGAAGAGAACATCCTCTTTCAGACCTATACTTAAATTGGAAGGTACATTTGAGACAAAAACGAAAGAAAGGAATAAGTCTCATGCTATGGTATTATGTTACAACAATCAGGCCCCTGAAGTGGTGAATATCATTCAAAGATGATGGGAGGTGTGTTTTGAGCAACAAATACAGACTAAACTGGAATCAAGACACAAATTTGTTTTTAGCAAGGGTAGAAACATCAAAAATATTTTGGAAGTTCAGAAAGATCAGAATAGTAAGGAGAAATACAAGTCTATTATGTCCAAATGCGAGGCTTGTAGGACATGTAAATACATCAATGATGGACCCTATGTTTGTGTTGCAAATTGTAATTTCACTTTGAAATGCCCGGGGAGATATAAACGTAGTTCCACCATGGCGGTGTATATAGCCACCTGAACTTCTTGTCCTGGACATTATGTGGGTAAAATTACAAGGAAATTAAAGGACAGAATAGGAGAACATGTAAGAGCAATCAGAAACAAGGACCCACACAATGCTCTGTATGTCCACAGTACAAAATTTTCCAATTTTATAAAATTCATTTTTTTTTGTAATAGACAAGGTACTAGCGAAGGAGAGGGATGGAGATGTAAAAACACTGGTTGAGGTTAGAGAGACCAAATGGCAATTACAATTGAATGCAATGGTAGCACCTTGTCTCAATGATCATATTTCTATCAAGCCATTTTTGAAGCTAAAATCGGATCAGATTGTTTGAGAAAAAGTGGTCAACAAACAGATGACATAAAATAAAAAAAAAGAAATGTAGATCCTTTAAGTTTATCAAACACTATTTAGTTAAATGTGGTTCAGTATTCTGTATTAGTACTAGCTTTGCTATTATACTTTCCAGTTCAAAATGTATTCTTATACGATCTAGGGTATTTATGTAATGTATTAAGAACATAATGCTGTATTTAATCTCTGTTGGATCACTGTTTGGTCCAAGAAGTACATTTAGTATCTGTCAATGTGAAGTATACAACTTTAAATTTCAACTATCAGTAAATGGCTGGAGGGATTGATTGGTTGGTTTTAATATGAGTTTGAATATAAAATAAGGTAATCAAATATGTACTTGAATGACGCTGAAGACACCTGGTGATGTTTTTATAAGGCAAAAGCACTTAGTCATTTAAGTGTTTTATCTGGGAAGTGTAAAATAAACAGTCTTCACTTTTTCTTCTGGTTGCAGATTTTTTTGTGGTTCGTTGTTGGAAGTATTGGATGTATTTTTGACCATTTGGTGGTTTTATGTTCATAAATGCCCCCTTTCCCACTGTACAGCTGTACAATGATACTGGAGTTGGTATATATAGTTGGGTGTGGATGTTGAGGGCACAGCCACCCTCATTGGGGTTATTGTTGTGTGTATCCCCCCGCTTAGTCTGCTGTAATACTGTACAATTTATGTTAACAGGCTAAGTAGTTGTCAATCACACTATGTGCAGTTCTACGCCACCCCACACTCTCCAAAGTGGAGGGCTGTGCCACCCACACCAGCACACCTATATTTACCAACTCCAGGATTGCACTACATTGGGGAAGAGGACATATACCCTGCCAGTACCTTTGTCAATGACATTAAACTAGCAGACTTATTATTTACTAATGTGATGGTTTGCCTATTTTGTCTTGGTGGAATTACATAAGCTAAAATGGGTTCACTGCAAAATTAAGTACATCCATGTGTACAGTATTCTCTGTGCATTGCATCAACACCAAAGCCTCTGTGTGTGTGTGTGTGTGTGTGTGTGTGTGTGTGTGTGTGTGTGTGTGTGTGTGTGTGTTATACCCAAACATGTGGTGTGTGCCACCCAGTACACTTACCATTGTCCACTGTAGAAGGGCTGCTGACATCAGCCACCATGCACTCACCTGTATACGCCTTTCAGACCTATCAGCTATGTGGCACATGCAGTAACTGTTATACAGACCTGTTACTTGTGTTCAGCTGTACGCAGAATATGACACAGTCAATATGTCACCACAGCACCAACCCCTTGTAGGACACAACCAGAGACCAACATCCCGCTGACACATAGACACCTACAACGCAAACTGAATACATTATGGCGACCACAGTCAGTCAGTGTTAATAACAGCTATAATGCATCATGGCTGGACAGCTACACATCCTACATGTAAGCATTAAACTTTCCAGCTGAAAACATGTTACACAGCATTACATTGCTAAACCTTAGTACATTCACCCTGTGCATCAGAACCATATTAGCCTGTCCCTGCATCGATGGTATAGATGACAGGGATGTGGCACAAGTATCATCATATGCACAGGGTGTCTTGTGGGTTTGTAGAGAAAAAAAGGATCCACAGACTGGATGAACACTTGGTTTACACCTCAAAGCAGTAGCAAAAATAAAATAAACAAACTGACCACGGCTGAATGGGTATTCATATTCCAGAAATATAAAACTTTAATGAGAGATACAAGAGTAAGTGCTTTCGCGATTCAACAACTGATCACTTCTTCAGACTCATTCACATACAACAAAACAATGAATTTAAATCAAAACATATCCAATCAAAAAACTGTTTTTCTATGATGTCAATAATCCATTAAAACAGAATATGTATGTGTTATAAACTATTTAAAACATGCTTAGAATTCATACTTATAAAAATAGAAATACATATTATAAATACTGCTTCATTTAATGTTTTAAGGGTTTCAATTTCAAGAAAGGTTTCAATGAAGCTGCACTATTTAACCCTGGGAGCTTATCTGCCTGCAGCTGCAGGATCGATTTCTGTTCTGCCTCTTCCACTTTGTTTTTTATATCCCCTTCTCTGATATTTTTACCAATAACTGGTAAGCCCAGATATGGTGCTTTCCTCTGATGATGACAAACGTCCGCTGGATCTGGGTCCCTTTTGGGACCAGCTAGGACCATGTGCAAATGACCTGCTGTTTTGTGGTGTAGACAGCACCCCCCCCCCCCACAGTGCTGGTGCTGTTACTGCCACTACGGGAGCAGCTGTGACTTGTTGAACATTCACGTAGACCTCCACCTGTTGGTTTTGCTGACCTATGTCCACGTAGCTGTCGCCCTACTCCCACCATATGATCTAACACAGACATTGCATGGTCGAGGATTCCCACATCTCACCCAAATGCCTATCCAGGACTGGTGGGTACCAGCAAGATCACGGATGTTGTTAAGTACAGCATAATGAGTAGCCCTCTGGACCCTCAGACTCTGTCTGGTATAATGTTCCATATGTGCTTGTGCCTCCATGACGGCCCGAAACATGCTTCTGGTGACACCGCAGCCTTTTTGCAGATGCTTGACAACTATGGGCCACACATGAGTGTCATTTTGAAGTGTTCCAAATTTAGAACACCATGTCTACCGGCCTAGTTCCTGCTAATGAACAGCAAACCTAAAGGTGTACACTGGCACCAGCAAGGTACAGATGGGGATGGTGGGCCTGAGGTGGAGTGAAGTGTTGCTTGTGCACCACATATATCTTTATTAATACTGTCTGTAAGTTTCAGCCTTGGTTTTGGTACACCATTACACATTGCAAGAGACTTGATGTTATGCATATGTTACCTGTGGAGAGCCCTGGATGATGTTTCCTGTGGAACAACTCTTCCATCTGATTACCTTAACCCATAGGCCACACTTATGCAGAGTCCAGGCAATTGCCAACACAGGTGCTGCACAGGCAGTACTTGCTAGACATTCCTGCAAGTCCCTCAGTGTTGCTGCATGTTTCTGGGCAGCCTCCGTGACCAGTTTGCAACATGTGTTGTCATCTGTCTTGGATGGGTATCTGTTTATTTTCTGCATTAATGTTGTCCCATACTTCATAGTCACATAGATGACTGTCTGCACTGTTTGCCATGGTATATGCAATGGTGAGGTAAGGCTACATCTCCCACTCCTGAGTGCCACCTTTTGGATATAGGATCCATTCCATGGTTTGTAAGATGTGTGCAAGCTACGGCTGCCTCTGTTGCAGGTGAGAGGGTAAATGTCATGGACATACTTCTTGGACAGAAGACCATTACTTGGTGTGACATTGAGGTCATGTACTTGATGGAAGGCGCGTACTCAAGAACTAAAGAATGAAGCCATGATCCTTCATAAATACATATGTGTGTGTTGTGTGTGTGTGTGTGTGTGTGTGTGTGTGTGTGTGTGTGTGTGTGTGTATGTATGCACACAGTTCTGCCATGTGGCTGCCCTATTCAGAGGGTTTATTGGACAGCTGCAGACCATCATTGGCAGGGTGTGCAGTTCACCAACTCTGGCCATGGACATGAGAACTGTGTCTGTTAGAGGTTCCACGGAAACTACCAGGTACAAGCCCAGATATGGTGCTTTCCTCTGATGATGACAAATGTCCGCTGGATCTGGGTCCCTTTTGGGACCAGCTAGGACCATGTGCAAATGACCTGCTGTTTTGTGGTGTAGACAGCACCCCCCCCCCCCACAGTGCTGGTGCTGTTACTGCTACTACGGGAGCAGCTGTGACTTGTTGAACATTCACGTAGACCTCCACCTGTTGGTTTTGCTGACCTATGTCCACGTAGCTGTCGCCCTACTCCCACCATATGCTCTAACACAGACATTGCATGGTCGAGGATTCCCACATCTCACCCAAATGCCTATCCAGGACTGGTGGGTACCAGCAAGATCACGGATGTTGTTAAGTACAGCATAATGAGTAGCCCTCTGGACCCTCAGACTCTGTCTGGTATAATGTTCCATATGTGCTTGTGCCTCCATGACGGCCCGAAACATGCTTCTGGTGACACCGCAGCCTTTTTGCAGATGCTTGACAACTATGGGCCACACATGAGTGTCATTTTGAAGTGTTCCAAATTTAGAACACCATGTCTACCGGCCTAGTTCCTGCTAATGAACAGCAAACCTAAAGGTGTACACTGGCACCAGCAAGGTACAGATGGGGATGGTGGGCCTGAGGTGGAGTGAAGTGTTGCTTGTGCACCACATATATCTTTATTAATACTGTCTGTAAGTTTCAGCCTTGGTTTTGGTACACCATTACACATTGCAAGAGACTTGATGTTATGCATATGTTACCTGTGGAGAGCCCTGGATGATGTTTCCTGTGGAACAACTCTTCCATCTGATTACCTTAACCCATAGGCCACACTTATGCAGAGTCCAGGCAATTGCCAACACAGGTGCTGCACAGGCAGTACTTGCTAGACATTCCTGCAAGTCCCTCAGTGTTGCTGCATGTTTCTGGGCAGCCTCCGTGACCAGTTTGCAACATGTGTTGTCATCTGTCTTGGATGGGTATTTTCTGCATTAATGTTGTCCCATACTTCATAGTCACATAGATGACTGTCTGCACTGTTTGCCATGGTATATGCAATGGTGAGGTAAGGCTACATCTCCCACTCCTGAGAGCCACCTTTTGGATATAGGATCCATTCCATGGTTTGTAAGATGTGTGCAAGCTACGGCTGCCTCTGTTGCAGGTGAGAGGGTAAATGTCATGGACATACTTCTTGGACAGAAGACCATTACTTGGTGTGACATTGAGGTCATGTACTTGATGGAAGGCGCGTACTCAAGAACAGTGAATGCTGTCAGTACCTCAAAAGCTGCTTCCACAATATGTTGTTTGGAGTGTGTGCACACATATGCTTCCAGTGTTTGTTAAGGTATGTATTCCCCATATTTGTTGTCCTAACATAGCATTCCATATTACACATTTATTGCTCATGTTAGGATCACATTACAGGTTGTAAAAGGTGTGGAATGTGGTATTGTGATATGCCGTTGTATAGATTTGTAACAGTTGCCATTGTAATAGTGGTGTATACAGTGTTGTAGCCATTGTATAAGGGTAATGTTTCAGACATGTCCCTACTGTAGGCCATTTGTCCCACCATTATGTTCATTTCTGTCCACACATCTTGCACTGACAGGTTGTTAGGTATACTGCAGGACTCTTACATACCCTTCAGATATACCACCATGGTGACCACTGTGATGCAGTGCAGTTAACAGCAACAGTAAGTGAACATGTACAGCATGCATTATGGATATGTGTGTCAAATGTGTGCATGGCAAATACCATGGCCATAACATGGCCTGTGTATTGGCAAACCTAAACAAAAATCTCCATACTCACCAGCTACAGGCTGCTTCCCCCGTGGTATACCAGAGGGACCTACATAGTTGTGTGAGAGATGTAATGTCAGTAGCCACACCTGTTTCATTGGTACATGCTGGGAACAGCATTTCAGTACATCAACAGTACAAACCCACAATACTAGAGGTTATACATATCTGCTCATTACTACACTGCAGCAACAGACTATGTTATCTGACATATGCATGAAGATACTTTACAGATGAAGATGGATAAGCAACAGTGGTCTACTAATGTGCCCTGGGGCCTTACCTGCATGCTCCTCGTCCATTGAGTGGGTCGCACCCACCTCCACAATGCTATTGTCAGGTTCCTGGCTTGGCGGGCAGACGGGTACCTCAAGGCTCGTGAGGAGCTCCTCAGCATGTGTCAGTGGGGGCTGAATGGCATGACCCCCACCTGTGGCTAGCTGGTCCCTCCTAACTGCAGCAGCATGCTGACGGGCTTGGCGGATGAGATCAGTGCAAAGATGTCGCACCTGCTCATAACTGTGGTTATGCAGGCCAACATTGTTTACCCTTGTGGACAAGCTCGTTCCACAGGGGCAGTCCTCTCCGGCAGATCATGGGCCATATGCCCAAAGAGGGTTCTCTGGTGATGCACAAGGTAGTTGATTATTATCTCATTCTTCTGTGGAGTATAAGCAGGGAGATGCTCCCGTGACATGGTACCTGGAAGACATAAACAGGGAAAAAAAGGTCTGAGGACCTCATACTGCAAGGGTATAATAGTTGTTAATTGACATCTCTCTCCCCCCACCATATCTGCAGCAATAATCTGAATGCACAAATCAATGGGTATGTTTACACCAAACCTACTGTTGGGACATATATGCTATTTTGCAATGAATATTAAATGTGTTTCTACTCATGTTCCATGTTGAAACACTATCATTGGTGGCCTGTTTCTAACAATGTAACCTGCATGCCATTGTAATGGCCACTGTCGTTCCATATATGCATGTGTTCTGTTTGCTATGGAGCTGTCCCAAATCTGGTGTTTTGGGTTAATGGGAATATCTATGCATGCTGTTATAACTAATCCTGGATTGTGTTGAATATTACTACCCACATATGTTCTAAAAAAGCAACACAATAGCATGTTTAGGAAGGTTGTTCCCAGCAGAACCACCTCTCCCACCTCATCTGGCCAGGGCACCAGGCCACAGCACGTCTGGGACCCACCCGGGGACCTCCTCATTTACTGGTCCTGTACTACGTTCAGGTGGAACCACCTCAGGGGATGGTGCTCATCCCCCCTGGGAGCACGCACAGACAGGATCCTGTCACCTGAAATCAGGTCCAGGGTCTGGTGCATAGGGAGCTCTGTAGAGAATTGGGGGATCTGCTACACCAGCTTGAGGCCCTCATGGCACAATTAGAGGGTCAGCCTTTCCCTCCTGCTCTGCCCTCAGTACAGCCACCATCAGGGCTGTGAAGGTGCAGTGGTGACTGCCCATGGGTGGGGACCTCAATCCCACTGATTCCATTTGGGGGCTCATGGGCTTCCAGTTTCCAAACACCCCTCCCCATCCAAGGTGTTTACCCACCACATGTGTCATATACGATGCCTGTATGCTGTCTTGTCTATCTTGTCTGTCTTCTGACCCAGCCTACATCCCCAAATATACCTACTATCCTTCCCCAACATCCCACTCTCACCTTAACAAAAAAAGGGCAATCTATTCCCAACATGAATTTCACACCATACATAACTGTCCATTTCACACCCGCTTACAACTACTTACAGGTGCCTTAATCACTCTATATCCAACAGCCCTTGTTCTGGCCAGCAAATAAATTACCAGCCCTTGCAAGTTTTTAACCCAGGACCATGCACACCATAGCAACAGCAATTAAGCCATCTGAGCTGCAGATGCATGTGATATTTTCTCAAACATATCATGCAGCACAGCCATTCAACAGTAGGGAAAGTGGATATATATATATATATATATATATATATATATATATACACACACACACACACACACACACATATATATGTGTGTGTGTGTGTGTGTGTGTGTGTGTGTGTGTGTGTGTGTGTGTGTGTGTGCATGCATGCGTGCGTGTGTGTGTGTGTGTGCGTCTGTATATATGTAGACATACAGGTATATATATATATATATATATATATATATATATATATATATATGGAGTGCATTCAGATATCGGATCCACACTCTGAACCTCCTTCCTCCATAACTGCACTGTTCTGCCTTGCTATGAAACAGAGTGTCATATGTGGACACAGCCTAATATTAGGGGTGATATATAGGAAGAGATCGTAGATATGCCTATTACAAATCTATGAAGTTTGTGCATGAAACATTTCACATTACCATGACTGTTCTTAAGGTAGTGGGGTCTGAAACTCATGTGTCTATCATGACTTCATTACTTCCACCTTCAGCTATTTGCTAGACTAATATACATGCTTGGAGGAACAGATCAAACACTATGATGGCTTAAATACTGTCAATCTGTTCAGATCTGCATAGTTGACATCTATGGCCCACTGCCCACAGGGCCAGATGCTATGTCCATAGCAGTTATTCAGCAAGACATCATTACAGCAAGTCTTGATGGCACATATAAATCTTTCAACATCATCTATCCCATTATTACAGACCAAGTACTACATTCAATTACATGCTGACATGTTTCACATACCTGTTTTATTATTGTGCTCTATTCTGTGTACCACTTGGATGTCTTCCTTGTTTGTTTTTTTGTAGTATTTTTTTAGTATTATTTATTTATTTATTTATCTCTTATTCTCTCTATCTATCTATCTATCTATCTATCTATCTATCTATCTATCTATCTCTCTCTCTCCACTACAGAGATTGAGCTGGTTTGAATAGGTTGCAGCATGGCTTTTGTAGGTGATGCTCATGATCAGGTGATGGCTTCTGCATCAATTGGTGTTCCCTACTTGCTAATTGCATGCAGCCAGCTGTGTAGTACTTCCAATAGCCAATGCCATAGCAACCCACTACTATAAATGACTACATCATGTGGGTGCTGTCCCTTTACCTTTCCTGTATGGAGTACATCGTTCCTGTGTGTGGGCAGCAGTGTTACAAACAGCAGGTAGCAATACCTCTTACAACAGGACTTGCGGACACAGGCCAACTACATGTTTATATAAGGTTCCAGCCCTAGGGACAGTGTGTGAGTATTGCTGTTATATGCATTGAATACTGCTAGTTTTACAGGGTTTGTGTGTACATGCTAGTTTTGCATGGAATGCAGTCTGTCTGCATAGCTCTCAACTGTGGGCCTATCCACAAGATTACCAGAGGATTAGCTGTTATGTTTTGTCTGTTCACCACACAGGTCTTGTCTCTGACATATCAGTGGCATTATCTCCATTGATTGCTATCAGTACATGGCAACATCCATTTTTGTTTCTGACTTAATATTCCTGAGTAAGGGTATGTTGCAACCAATCCTGTAACACCAGCAACTTTCACAGTGTATATCAGCAATATTTCAAATATGGCCCTGTGTTTCAGCCTCTGTCCTCCACCTATATGCCAGCCTTTGTACACATGTCATGCAGTAAGAGGTTGATAGGTATAATCTATCATTATTTAGTGCTGACATTCCTGCTATCATTCCTGTGATGTTGTGGACTCTCACACAAATTGTGAGGTGGGTCCATATATATGAGGGCTACAGCTGGACAAAATGTGTGTGACCTTGTACAGACCAGAGGTCAGTATATGGAGAACACTGTTATATGCCCTTGTAAGACATTTTATGGGGGAGGAGTATTAAATGTTTTTAACCTAGGCTGTTACACCGTGTGAGGGATATCAGTAGTAGGAAACATTAAGGTATATGGCTGTACATTTTCATACCTTTCGCCATGGGAACAGTGGTGGGCTAGAGTTTATTGTCTTACACACAGTTCTGTTTGTCGGTGTGATAGTGACATTTTAGGTTAAGCATTGTTATGCAACAGATACATTTACATTGTGACAACTAATAATTTTCCTCCTATGGGGTTGAGTACAGAGTGTAATTGGAGGCTGCTGACCTACATCTGTAATTAAGTGTTGATTGGCTCTCACCTTCAAGGCAAGTGTTTTTTTTTTATTGCTGTACTACTTGAAGGCCTTAGCCTGGACAGCAAAGTATATTATGTTTTGCAGATTACTGTATCATATGTTTTGTTTGAGAGTTGCATTAATCAGTTATTATGTATTTCAAATACCTAACTGCTACAAGAAATGGCATAAACAACTGAAATAGTACACAAATAAACATTTCTATGTATGCAAACTTGTGTGTGGTGTCATGTCCTTTGCATTGTGTGTGAGTATATGTTTCATGCAATAACTCTCATTTGTAGGAAAGAATCAAACAGTGGCCATTTTAAAAGGTGGCAACTGTAGGAATACTGGCTGTTTGATATGCTGTGCACCCTCTATATATACTCTTTTTATACATATCTATAAGTAGTTATATATTTATATGTGTATGTGTGTGTGTGTGTGTGTGTGTGTGTGTGTGTGTGTGTATATATATATATATATATATATATATATATATATATATATAAATATGTGTGTGTGTGTGTGTGTGTGTGTATGTATCATTGGAATGTTTTCTGATTCTACATTGTACATTCCCTATGGTAGACTGACTGTTCTGCATGATATGTTAGAGAAATCAACCTTACATCTTACAGCTGAGATGGCTTACTCTTATCTTGTTGCAGCTATGTTGTGCAGGGTCCTGAGTTCAAGACTTGAAAGTGCTGGTTATTGTGTTGCAAGGCAGATCAGTTAAGCTGTGGAGGAAAGGATAATGGCAATAATTACAAGAGATCACTATTTTGGGCCCATTCACTTGCATTAACAGTGCCTCTGGTCAGATGTTTTGCAGTGAGAGGTTCAGAGTGTAGATCCCATGTGCGAATGCAATACACACACACACACACACACACACACACATATATATATATATATATATATATATATATATATATATATATATATATATATATATATATATATATATATATATATATATATACACATACATGTATGCCTACATATACACACACACACACACATATATATATATATATATATATATATATATATATATATATATATATATATATATATATCTATATTTATACATATCGGGTCTATATTATGACAATGAATGCACAGGTGTTCGAACATTGTAATATTGAGCCCATATGTCCAAAATTTGAAAATAGTGAAGCCGTGGAACATCGATTTTTTCCCCAGGGAAAAAAAAATCGATGGGCCGTTTTTGCAGCTTTGCTATTTCCTCCACTGTGGTGTGATCTCAAAGTTGATATGTTTAAGTAGGGGGTTGTGGGGGGCACAGCCACCCATGTTGGGGAGTGTGTGGTGGGAGAGGCCCCCCCCACATTAGTATAAGTTTAAAGTGTACGTGTTTTTTTGTACCGGAACAGCGTTTTTTTTCCCTGGGAAAAAAAATCACTGTTCTGTGTGTTTGTACTTCTTGCATTTTGAACTTCCTGGTTTGATATTACATCCTCAAACACTTGTGCATTCGATGATGTGATATAGACTATATATATATATATATATATATATATATATATATATAGATATACACACACACATACACACACACATACATACGCACGTACATACATACATTTTCCCTATTGTTGAATGACTGTGCTGCATGACATGTTTGAGAAAACATCACATTTATGTACAGCTCAAATGCCTTAGTGGTAAATCGCTGTGGCTATGGTGTGTAGGGTCCTGGGTTTGAGACTTACAAGGGATGATTATTTTGTTGCTGGGCAGAACAAGGACTGTTGGATGCAGAGTGATTAAGGCACTTTTAAGCAGTTGTAAGCAGGTTTGTGTGGGTTTGCGTGGTGGTAAGCAATGCTAACTTCTGGTCAAATATGCTTACAGACAGTTATCCTGACAGTGCTTAATCTGTATAGCCTTTGCTTGCCACCAGACAAACAGGGTTAAACCCGCTTACTACTGCTTAAAAGTGCTTACTCCCACTTACTCCCACGCTAATTTCTTTAAAAGGAAAGAAAAAAAGGGTGATAGAAAAGTGGTGAAAAAGGGGGCATGCAGACAGAAAAACAATAGAGAAAGTAGCTAGGGATGTGCAGGACAGGTGTATGGAAGTTCCCTAGCTGTTCATTTCTTCTACAGTAACAGCTGTGCATATGTACTGAATTAGGAAGTAGATTTGGGCACTCAAACCCCCTGAGAGAGGGAGGAGGATAACAATAAGGTGCTGTGAAGCCAATTAGACCAGATTACATGTGTCCAATGGATGCGGGTGCAAAATGGACAGCTATGTATAGGGTGAGATTTTATTTTGGGAACAGATTGCCCCTTTTTTTTAAGGTGAGAGTGGGATGTTGGGGAAGGATAGTAGGTATATTTGGGGAGGTAGGTTGTGTAGGAAGACAGACAAGACAGCATACGGGGGTGGTATATGACACATGTAGGAGGTAAACACCTTGGATGGGGAGAGGTGTTTGGGAATCAGAAGCCCATGAGCCCCCAAATGGAAACAGTGGGACTGAGGTCCCCACCCATGGGCAGTCACCACTGCACCTTCACGGCCCCAAAGGTGGCTGTGCTGGGGGTTGAGCAGGAGGGGCAGGCTTACCCTCTAAATGCACCATGTGGCCCTTAGTCTGGCATAGCAGATCTCCAAACTCCCTCCAGAGCTTGCTATGCACCAATCCTCATACCTGACTTCGGCTGACAGGATCCTGTCCATGCCCACTCCCAGGGAGAGGGACGAGCCCCATCCCCTGAGGCAGTTCCACCCAAATGTGGTGCAGGACCAGCAGATGAGGAGGTCCCTGGTGTGGGTCCCAGGAATGCAGGGGCCTGGTGCCACAGCCAGATGATGTGGAAGAGGGGGGGTCTGCTGGGACCAGCCTTCCCATACGTGCAATGATGTTGCAGTTTTAAAAGATATGTGGGTTAGTAATAGTCAACACAATCCAGGATTAGTTATAACAGCATGCATAGATATTCCCATTAACACAAAACACCAGATTTGGAACAGTTGCATAGCAAACAGAACACATGTAGATATGGAACCACAATGGCCATTACAATGGCATGCAGGTTACATTGATAGCAACAGGCCACCAATGATAGTATTTCAACATGGAACATTAATAGAAGCACATTTCAATATTTATTGAACAATAGGACATATGTCCCAACAGTAGGTTTGGTGTAAACATACCCACTGATTTGTGTATTTAGATTATTATTGCAGATATGGTGTGTGTGTGTGTGTGTGTGGGGGGGATGTCAATTAACAACTTATATATCTGTGTAGTACTCGCAACTTTAATGATCATTGCTCCAATCATTAAGGTACAGGTGTTATTGCAATACCCTATGGCCTTGGATTGGGCAGTGGTATGTTTGTACACAGTGTATCCTTCAGCTGTCTTATAGCTAAATTCTTACGTCTATTACCTAGTAGACCTGTGGAGGGAATGTTTGTTAACACTACCTGACTGTTTCTACACATATTCCCAAAGTCAAAGTTATTATTATGCACATACCTCTAAATCTCTTAATGCACACACTCTGGACAAAGTTTGGCAACATGGGGGTACAACTAGGGACATGTTTTGAATATTGCTGTCATAAACTTGGAGAGTTGCATGAGTGACAGGAGTTGTTTTAAAATACATTTTCTGAAGGTTTTAAGGTCTGAAAATCAAATGTATGTCATTATTTCGTGACTACAATTCGGAGATCATCTCACTGACTTGCTAAGAGGACATAGGAACAGGCAGAAAATATGAGCCAATTATGTGGACATTCTGAAAAATCTGAAAAGTTGAGAGGTATGATTATGCATACAGCTTACTACCACTCCCAGGATTTGAACCATGGCTGTGTCTGCTAAAAATATAATTTAAGTCACAGTAGAGTGTGCTATTTGAATATTGCTGTTTATCTCTTCAGTATTTTCTGTCTAAGTTTCACTTGGTTGTACAATCTGACCTTGTAATAACAACAGTCTTATACAGACATTTCTGCACATATTTTTATGTAGCACAGTGTGAGAAACAGTAGTTGACACAACAGTACTATTCCGATATCAGATGTTACTGAATACTACATGTCAGGCCATACTATGCCAAAGTAAACACTACCAGTCCAGGATTTAAATCTTTATTGGCAGGCACAGTTTTCTTATCTAACAGACCTGTGGAGGGAATGTTTGTTAACACTACCTGACTGTTTCTACACATATTCCCAGATTCCAGTTAATATTATGCACATACCTCTCAATCTCTTAATGCACACACTCTGGACAAAGCTTGACAACATGGGGTACAAATAGGGACATGTTTTGAATATTGCTGTCATAAACTTGGAGAGCTGCATGAGTGACAGGATTTGTTTTAATATACATTTTATGTAGGATTTGAGGTCTGAAAATCAAATGTATGTCATTATTTCATGAATACAGTTCTGAGATCATCCCACTGATTTGCCAGGGGGAAAGAGGAATAGGCCGAAAATATGGGCCAATTATCTGGACATTCTGAAAAATCTGTGCAGTTGAGAGGTATGATTATGCATACAGCTTACCACTTCCAGGATTCGAACCATAGCTGTGTCTGCTAAAAATACGACAATTTAAGTCACAGTAGATTGTGTGATTTGGATTTTGCTGTCTGTCTTTTCAGTGTTTTCTGTCTAAGTCTCTCTTGGTTGTACAATCTGATCTTGTACTTACAACAGTCTTATACAGACATTCCTAGACATTTTTTTTATGTAGCACAGTGTGGGTAACAGTGGTTAATACAACATTACTATTCAGAGAATGCAACAATAAATGCCACACAATCCCAGAGTAAACACAACCAGTCCAGGATTTAGAGCTTTATTGCCAGGAAGTTACAGTTTTATTTAAATATGACCTATATGGGACTATTACTGTCATATTGTCTGGTTTATTCAGTACAAATAATACAACAGTTTTTATACTGCCAGATGACTTTCTACTATTTTATATTTATTTGGTATGACTACTACAAGCAGGATTGTTATTCACCAGCCTCGCGACACAGCCATTACAGCTTATTTGCATGGGCTTCCTGATTCACAGCCTGATCAGCTGCAGCTGTAAAGGAAATAGAGACATATTTAGGCATACCTATCCATCACATACACACACTGGACTTTAGTAAACAGTAATGGTATGACTACTTACATACTGCTGGGACATCACCCCTTTGCCTTGCTTCTTGGACCCACTCATCTAAGAGCTCTCTCTTTCTTTGCTTCAAGTCGGCATAGTGGTGCTTGACCTGCTCACCAGTCCGAGGGATACCAGTGGCACTGGTGAGATCACGGGCGAGATGGTCTCAGGCTTCTGCTTTATATTGGGAGCCCTGGTACTGGCCCTGCAGCAGTCTCTTGTCATGTTTTTTTTTTTTAGCAGGAGTGTTACAATGACCTTGGACTCCTGTACACCCCAGCACTGTGCCCGAAAGCGCAGTCCCTCTCCAATTCCTGATATCCTGCCTACAGTGGGAAGCTGTAACCAGTTATGAGTTGTATTCATGCCTGTGGGGTTTAAATATGGCCGATTTCCCACCCTTTGCAGTGATTGGACAGTTTTGAATATGCTGAGCTAAGCTAAGCTACGGGCAAACCTGCTTAGCTAAGGTTGGCATTGCTTAAAGGGACAGGTTCAGCACTTCTTACCAATGGGCAAATCCACTTAGCTGGGCTACTCATTGCTTAGCAGTCATATTTACACAATGCTTACACCTGGTAAGTAGAGCTGTGCAATGCTTAGCATTGCTTATTTTTCATTTTATAGACTATCTGTTGTATGGCATTGATTGATCATTCATTACATATTATAAATTTGTTTACTGTCCCTGACATCCCCCAATGTGATTTCATTACAGTTATTCATGTGTGACTGTACTGTATGGGGCACTTGTGTTTATATGGGGATTTCACAACTTTATTAAACTGACACCTCACATCTGGACCTAATACAGTACTCTGGTTAAAAAAATATATATTATTTAGTAGCTAATTATAAAAATAAATGTTTATGTACTGCTTCCACATGTAAAATGTGAATTGGTTACAATGGGGAATCAAACCAGGAATGGATGCTCGCAAAGCATATATTCTAACCACTATATTATTGCAATACTGTTTATGTTAGGTGTCTCTTGCTATTTAAATTCTTGTGATATTTAAGCTGGACTAAGCGTAGCTAAGCAACAGGCACACCCGTGCAGCTACGCTTAAACTTTATCGCATTTATAAAAAAAAGGTTTTGTTATGTTATTTTATCTATACCCTTCAGAATATCCCTGCTAATGCTAAACCTGTTATTTTATCAACTTTATGTTTTGTGGGACAATTGTCCCTTTTTGCTTTGTCCACATTCCTGACTCTGATGGCTTGAAAGATGTGCGCTATGTGCTTATGCCACCTGTGTTATTCTAATAACTTTTAGCTTGGTAGCATACCTCTCAATCTCTTAGAGCAAAATATCTGCACAGAGCCTAAAATGATGGGGGGACAAATAGGGACAGATTTTAAATGTTGCTCTTACAAACTTAAAAAGTTGATAGAATAATAGGTTTTACATTAGCATGAATTTTCTGAAGGATGTGTGGAGTCTTAAACTCAAATGTTTTGTCATTATTTAATGACTTCAATCCTCAGCTATTTGCCAGAAAGGTACACATTTTAGGGGGAACACATCAGAAATATGAGGCAAAAATCTGGGCATTCTGTGAAACTCTGTACAGTTGAGAGGTATGCTTGGTAGGGACGATTGTCCCTAATGCCTTTGACCACATATTATTTGTTTTCCTGATGGGTTGGGGGTGTTACGATTGTTCTCACTCATTTTTAATTGCTGAAAGGCAATTCTGGAGTGCAGGGGGGGTGTGCATTATGAGAGCTCTGCTCTCAGACACACACCCTGCGCTTGTACATGAACCCATGTCCGTTTTAGAGCATGGCAGCGTGCCTTCATAAATATGCATAACATGCTGCCGTGCTGAACAGGAACGGTCCCTGCCATGCAGGAATAACTTATTCCTGCATGGCTGCTTGCTGAATCCCAGGGCAAGTTATAACAGTGCAATAGTTACATGGACCTCTAAATACTGTTATGATTGGCTCTCGCACTAGAGAAATGGTTAACAAGTTTATCTTTTCTCCAGTACTGAAATGTAATCATGGCATTCCGTGCATTACAAAGCTCATTCTTCATATTTAACACCAGTAAACATTAGTTGCACACTAAACAATTTAAATAGCAGTTTTCCATCCATCCATTCATTCATCCATCCACATGCCCTTTTTTCCATTTTTTTCCATATCTTAAATGTTTTTATTGTGGCATTGGACTTGAAACACAGCTACTAATGTCTTGTTAATTTTCAAAATTTTGATGCATTTAATATCTATTACCTTGCGAGTATATATAAGCAAACAATGTGATACTGCACTGGCCTCACCTGGATGAAGGCTGAATATAGTAGGAGCAGAACTGGCACATGCTCATTTCAGTGATTCCAGCATTATGATCACACAATAAAGCATTCTTTAAACAGTAACTAACAATGTTCTTTAATGGATATATGGCTATGCTCGTGTACCTCCCCCAGATAATTGAACTATCTGGTCTAACTTCTGCCTGGAATTATATCTACACCCTTGCTACTTACCACTGCTCTGGGACAGTGGTTTCTAAAATGCTACCATATCTATTAGACCACCAGGTCCTAACAGATATGTGCCATAATGGACTCCAACTATTACGGAGATGGGGAGAACCACAGGAGTACAGATAGGGTAGGATAAAGAGACTATGGTGTGTATGCATTTGCCTATGTTTGTGTACATGTGTGTGAGTGTGACCAGGGGAGGGGGTGCCACTAACTACATGAGCAGCGTGTTACTACCGCAACGTGCTGATCAGCAATAATCAGCAGGTCATGGTAGTAAATGTTATTTAGAAACATGCAAATTAGTGGATAATGAGGTCTTTCTTCATCGCAGCTAACATGTCTCTGAACTGTAAATGGGCAAATTGTCGGAGAAGTACCTACAGCTCATACTAGCACTTTAATGAATTCCCGTGTGTGTTTCTGTTGCTAAATAATACAAATGAAAAAATAATTATGGCAATAAGTAATATTATTTCAGCATTATGAATCACAACAATTCATTAGGTATCAGGTGTCCTAATGGATTTATCACATTGGTTACACTTGCCAGTTTGCTGGTAGTCCACTGGTTAAAGATGGACATTTAAGTAGCTATTTAGGCTTTCTTCTGGCTAGACATTTTGTACTTAGCCATCTTTTAGGGTTTTTTTCAGTCTAGATGCTTCAGATTTTAATTTATCTTTTGTTTTAATTATTTCTTAACCAGGTATGGTAACTTGTCCTTTTCAGACCATTTTCAACTATGGTTTGGATTAGAAAGGCAATAGTTAAATGCAGTTAATATGGTAACTTTATAGGAGCCAGTTAGCCAATATGTTTTCTACTAGTGGAGGAAAGTGGACTATTTGGAAACAACTGATACAGACAGAAGGAAAATATTGTACACATACAGTGATAGGAGGTCAGGACTTGTCCTTCACCCTGTAAGTTAGAAAGCTTAAGTACAATGAACCACAATGCTACCACAAACGGTAGTGCAACTGCTCATAGCAAAAAAAAAAAAAAAAAAATCTGTACCTACAGAAATAATTTTAACATGTCTTACGCCAGTTTGTGTTAACTTAGTTGAATTTGCATTTCTGAGAGTGAATGACTAGGACAACACATCCGTGGAAGTAGTAGCCTGATCAAAAATTATGATGGAATTTAACATAAAAACATAAGATCACTGGTGCTATTCAAAAACACGGTCTTCAATCACGTAGGGCTGGTGTTTGGTGCAAGCCACAGACTAAAGCCCTGGACAATTCTTTAAGTGACCCGTGAGCAGTGGAGTAAGGTGATACCCATCAGTGTACTTATGTGCATTTGGTTTGTATAATCCTCATTTCACAAATACAAGACCTCTGGACTGCAGTGTAAATAAGAGGTGACACAATTTACAGATTTCCAACTCATATGTACAGTAACAGCCTGGTGTCTGATGTGCAAGCAGTGGTGCTGTATTCTTCAGTCTAAGATAGCTGAGCAACAACAAAAGCATTACTTCTGCAGACAGCAGCAGCCAAATATGTATGTTTAAGAGATGCAGCGACATCTCATGGTGTGTCGTACACTAAACTCTCAAAACTACACCTTGCCCATCCTCCACATAGTGTTATGTTGTAGCGCTGACCAATATACTACAAGCCTGCCATTCAGATGTTTCAAATGATTTAGCCTCCGTGATCATGAGCAGTAAGCTACAAAATGTTATGAACTTGCCAATGACTGCTGAGGATTGCATAAGACAGCACCCTGCCACAGACTACTGCAGTATTACTGATACATATGGGGAAATCATCAGGAGGTGAATAAGCAACAGGACAAAGCAGTAATGCATGGGGTGTGCGCAGCTCATTTATTGAGGTGCATCCCTACACAGTCCATTTATGGGAGTGTACCCCTAGCAAGTCTATAGTCTATTTATGGGAGTGCATCTCTACACAGTCCAAAGCCCATTTATTGGAGTGTACTCCTACAAAGTTCACAGCCTATGTGTGGCACTGCACCCCTAGACAGTGCACCACCCACTCATGGAATTACACCCCCACATAGTCTACAACCCATTTATGGGAGTGCATCTCTACACAGTGCACACTTCATTTATTGGAGTGTACCCCATATCATGCTCAGGCCATTTATGGAAATGCATCTCTACACAATGTACAGCCCATTTATGGGAGTGTATCCCTACATGATGCGCAGCCCATGTGTGGGAGTGCACCCCTACATAGTGCAAAGCCATTTGTGCTTATTTAATGCTACTTTATTCAATACATTCCTAAGCAAGCCTGTGCATTCTGCAACCATAACTTAAAAAAATGCAACAGGCATTTAATGCACTAGAGCAGGCTGTGGTACTGAAAGCCATAATCAAGGACAATCTGTAAACACTTCCCTGAAGGCAGCCATCAAAGTGCTGAGCCAGGCTACAGTTTAACAAGCTCTCTCAACATGAAATAATAGCTAGATAGATAGATACAGATTAGATAAAGAGCTGGTGCAGGCTATATGCAAGACATGTGCTACCACATGTACGGTCATAGTTTGCGGGGTAACCCAGTACTGGTAGAAGTAAAAGTGTGCTTGGGTTTGGATGTACTGACCTCTGGTTCACTTCAGTGCCATTTAGGAGATGCTGTAGCAGTATCCCAGACAGCTGCCAGTTTCACTGTCTCACAGTTCCTGGCAGTAATGTGCACCAAGGTGGATGAATACTTCCACTTCCCAACAGCAGCCATAGCCCATAGAAATGTCATGCAGCAGTACTACTCCTTTGACAACTGACCCCTGTGTCCTTGGTGCAATTGACTGCACCCACTTCCCCATTAAAAACGCAGTGGTACACTATACCAAACAGTACATTAATAGAAAGAAGTGGCCATCACTCAGTTGTCAGGTGGTGTGCTCCGCAGATGATCTTATCACTAATATAATGGGAAATACATGCCAGTAGTGTGTAAGATGCACTTGTTTGGAGGGAAAGTGCTATTAGGGCTGCATTTCAACATGGTGAAATACTGAAGGGGTTTTATTAGGTAAGTACATGACCAACACTATGGTTATCCACTGGAGCCTTGGCTTATGATCCCATACAATATCTCATCAACACTTACCGAGAATGGATATGACACAGCACACACCACCTCACGACGCATGACTGAGCATGTGTTTGGCCTGTTGAAAGCAAGGTTCAGATATCTGGGCACATCTGGGGTGCACTCCAGTGTGCACCAAAATAGGCATTGCAGATGGTCACCATGTGTGCCATGCTGCATATCATAATAACATCAAAACATGGTGGCCTACCAGTCACAGGTGTGGGTGAACTACAGCAAGAACCTCAGATGTCACAATGTGGAGTTTTCAGAGCTGTCACAGGATGATCAGGAGGACACAGGGGTGAGAAAACATAGGCATGGGCAACAGAGGATGCAGCCATATGTTCTAGCTTAGGCAGCACTGCAGCTTCTGATACACACCTTTGATTCATGACAAACCACACATACAGAAGTGCACAAACAAGACAGTGATATTCATATAATGTTGCACCACAACAGCAGCACAGAGCATGACTAATAGAAAGAAACCATTAGTTTTACACTTTGAACATCATACATAACAGAAACATATGATTTACCTGTAATATCCTATGCACACAGCATAGCGAGAAACACATCTGGATGTCTACAGAGGAAACATCACCGCATTAATTCTCTCTGCAAGGGAAATCACTAAAGAGGACCACACTGGCATATGTGTGGCACTTCAGAGGTGTGCACAACAGAGGCTGTCATTATACTGGTAGGATACCATCCTACAGATAACTAAAATGTAAAGTTAGTTGTACATTACCCAGTACCTCAATAAATTTAGGGCCATGTAGTGTATGGGAATGCATCAGAATAAACATAACCTAAATGCAGAGGTCATACACTAACACTGATGCATCATACATAACACAGTGATGTGTACCACTGTTGTACAACACATTATACAGCATGCAGCAGCATGAGTAATGATTAATATTAGCACTATGGACTAAAACAATGACAAGAAATGCATAATAATATCCTTTGGAAAGTCATCCACCCTTGGTAACTATCATATTGACAACACACCCCTTAGAGGTGACCTACTTGTCAGGGACTTATGGACACACATAGACAGTAATTTAGACATTGACAATCACATGTCTACAGTAGTAAGGAAATCATTCTATGTTGTGAAACTTATAAACAAAGGTATGGCATCTAGGTCCAAGGAAACCATTATTCCTCTGTATTAGGTATTCATCAGACTTTTCATTTAGTACAATGTCCCTTTTGTTATGTACCTAACCAGACATATCCAAAAACTGGAACGTCCACAGAGTTTCCTCACTAAAAGAATACAGGGCTTATGTAATATGTCCTATGCAGACCACCTCAAGGCCCTATCCCTGTATTCTGCTTCCTATAGGCTACTGAGAGGAGATCTATGCCTGACATACAGGGCATTATCAGACCCTATTTAGATGGACCTCCTGCATATCCTCAAAACAAATGTCACCAGAATTGCTCCTTCTAAAGACTTAAACCTTGCCTGTGATATAAATAGGACCCATTAGAGAGACAGGTATGTATCCAGGAGACTACCCCGTCTATGGAACAGGCTGCCCATCTGTGAAGCAGAGTTCCTCCCTAACCCAATTCAAGTGTAACTTGGACAATTGGATGGGGAACTGGAAATTCATCCCTGGTTTGGCACTTATGTCTCTAATGGACACAGGCAAGCTGTAAATGGTTAATCTCCCAGGCTCCTGCTTGTAAATTTTTAATCTCCCAAGACCCTGCTTACACTTATGAAGGGTACCAGAGCTTGTCAGAAATGTGGGATACATGGCTAGCCTTAAAAAAAACTCTTGTGGCCATTAGCCTAGTAAACACCTATGAACCTATTAAAATACTAATCTAGAGGTTTGTCTTCTGTTTACATGCTTGTTTTGTGGAATGCTGATACAGCAGAAAATGTACAAGTAATAACAGAGGTATGTCTGATAGACTCATTACTGTATGCCATGTAATGTACCTAAGTAACTTAATGAAAACATATGATGGGCACTCTTACTTAGTCATGGCCATCTATATATATTATCACTATATGAATCTTAGGGCATTTAGAATTTTCCATATTCATTACATTACACATGTTTTTGTTAAACATAACACCATGGACCAGATCTGTTGACTGTTACTGTGGCACTACAGATGCAATGGACTGTAATGTAACTTGGGCAAACATTACACGTCCTGTTTAATTGATTTTGATGTTGTTACTTGCATATCATATAATCTCTTTACACTTATGTTGATGCACATCTGATACTACAGTAATAATTAGCTGTTGCAGATGTCTGGCCGTAAGGCTGAATGTGTTGTATGACATGTCAATAAAAACTGTAAATCGATAGATAGATGTGGTACTACAGGAAGACTTGCCATGTGTATTACGGCCAAATAGACATAACTGTTGTGAGTGACCTCCCTTACAGGCCCTTCATAATGCTTCAGTAACATTTATTGTGCATTGTGTAATCTCACTTTTGTTATGCTGTGCATATGCATATGACTAATGGCAGGTTTTTTAACAGAACTGTCAAAGCAACACAACTTACAGTGTCATACAACACATATGTTGTCTGTTTACATACATAATTAATGAATATGTATTTTAATGGGCATATGCATTTATGTGCTTGCCATATCAATGATTGTGCTTTATTTAGGACATGTTTGGAATATGACTGTGTTGTACATTATACACCATTTTACTTTATTATGGACTGACTGTATGCCTGCCTTCAAATAAGACATTACATGTATATGCAGCTTAACGTCCAGGATAGGTTTTATGCCATAGAATATTAAGTAACGTGGACATTAACATGAACTTTTTTAAAGTTAATTATGTATTATGTATGCATAATTTTGTTCCTGTATTAAATGTGACAAAGTGTGGGACCTGTGCCACTTCACTCTTTGGATGACAATGACAACAGTATGTCTAAACACTAACAGATGAGTCAGACTCCAAAGACTCCAATGACCAGAATGGAAACCACAATGGGGACGATGACGATAACAATAACAGACCATGACCTGCCTGTGCCAGTGTTCCTGCAGATCAGCATTGAGGACCTCATCCACCTTGCCAGGCTGAAGACCTTTGGGACCAAATCCAAGATGTAGTGACTTCAGACACAGATGAGCGACCTGATAACAAAATGTTTTCTGGACATGGAGTGAGCCATGAGTCATGCATGACTCCTTCCGACAGATCGCTAGGACAATCTTTTGTGATATTTGATCCCATCAGGGTGGTTCCTCAGGAACATAAGTATAGTATGTGAAATCCACTTATGTAATGCTACCAACATGGTGTTTTCAACATTCCATTTTGTACAGCATAGGCACAATTGTGTACACATCCCATATTGCTGTCATGCTTTTATGACATATGTCATGATGAACACCACATATATCAGGTCATATGTGGCTTTATCTTACTACTGCAGTATGACACACATTAGCAAATGACATGCATTACCATTATTAAATACATTAAGAATTCTGTGCAGACCCTGAAACTAGTATGTAGAAGCCAAAAAAGAACCATATAAGAATCAAGTGGCTAGGAAGCCACAATTCAATAATAAATAAAAACAACACAGTTAAGTGCTTTCATCTTAATGACTTCTACAGAACTATGCCATTCAGGAAAAACAAATTATTCTAATAGGAAATTACATCATTACACACCCCCAGGTGCAGCCAGTAAAAAAACTGCAAGAGACATTAAAAAAACATGCATTTAAAAGTACAGTACACAATAAACCCTGAAGAAACTTTACAATTTGGAAGCTCTTAGCGTCAATTCACTTACAATAGACACGCATTCATTCCTGTACCTTTAAATGCATGGGATTTTTTTTAAAGTTTCCTGATAAGAAGGCATTTTGCAAGTCAGATGACGTGCACATGACAAAGTCTCTCTAACTGCTGGATGGGTGTGCGACTTGTCTGTGTAAGAAAGTAACTTACCTTCTTCTTGCATGACCAATTTAAGCAGTTTGGCTTTGCAGGACTGCTCTACATTTATGTGAAATAAGCTGGTATATCTGGGCTAATATGTGTCCCTGTGAAAAAAACCTGAAATACATTATTGCATGAGGGTTAGAAAAGCTTACCGTGCTATCATAATTAAGTTAAACAGTCATTAATCTAGCTTTGCTGGACTAGTATTTGCTTGTATAACGAAGTTGGAATATGTTACTTTGGCTGTTGGTAGATTATAATGACAGAAGCTGAAATGGTCATAAATCAGGAAGATGAACCCAAAAGAACATGTGCATTTATTCATAGTCCCACCCCAGAAGAAAAATGTGTGGGTGGGTGAGGGATCCATGGCATGAAAACCACTTATGGAGTAAGATACATTTAATCTGCCACTGCTCCCATTGTACCAGCCCTGTTATCACTTTGCTGCAGGTAATTCAGACAAATGTCATTAAATCCTTACAGCTGTCCTACATCAGTCCCCTGATTAATGATCACAACTGAATTTAACTATTTGGATAAATATGCATATGCTTTAACTATTGCCCGTGAACTAATATTACAGTTGGAGTATGTACATATACTGTAAAATAATGCTGAATGTCCTACTGATGAGTATGAGTTTCATGTGCTGTACATAATATCTTCTATAGATGTGTCTGAGATTAGCATGCTGTAAATAACACATAATGAATGTTATGTGGTGATCACCACTTAAGTTATAATATATTTTTACTGTTAGCTCATTCAAATGTATGTAATGTAGAGTCTTTCTCTCTGGGTATCTGCTGAAAAGGGCATTTTTCTAATCAGACCTTTTGAGTAATCAAAGGCAAATAAACAAACAAAATCTCTCTCTCTCTCTCTGTGTATATATATATATATATATATATATATATATATATATATATATATATGAGACACTTATTCCCTAACCCTCCCCAGACAACCTTACCACTATCATACAAAAACTCCTGTTTCCGTTTACAAAATTCTCAACTTCCATTTCACCTTTTAGCACCATTTCTAACTACCTTCCCCCTCCCATGCTGCTTTCCACTGTATCCATTCAAACTCACACCCGTCCCTAACAGTGCCTATCTATTCTACATTGTATCTTTTACTTTTCAGAAATAAACCCTCACTTCTTTCAATTTTAACTACATCCTCATACTCTAGCTTTTAAACCCCTCTGTTCCTTACACTCCAGAGAAGAAACCAGGACAACCTAACTCTCTTCCTTAATAGAAAATACTTTTTTCCTACCTACCCTGTACCAGACTCTGCCACCACTAAATATCCTGCTGCCATTCAATATCTTGTTTACTTCTTGATTCCTACTTCCCCACTACATGATATCTATCAAATACATACAGCTTTACTTAATCATGCTACTCCTCGGCTTATCCTGTATTCTTTTCCTCCAGCTGGGCCATGTCTCATCCTACCATGACTCTATAATAGCTCTCAACATCTCTATAACCCTGTCCAGCCACCTATTCAATCTCCCTACATCGCATCACACCTATTTAATGATACCTCTCACATTTACTCCAAATATAGGCAGATTAACTCCATTTCAACTCAAATAAAAATAAAATTAAGTGGAAAAACACTATCCACACAGCGACAGTTAGCAGTGCCTTGTATAGACACAGACGGTATCATAAATTCCCACAGTATAACTATCTCTGCAACCTAAACCACATGTAAACAAAACTAAGTAAACACCAACCACTACACATAAAAATACACATCACAGTGTCTCCACAAGCAAGCCCCTAAGGTGAAACACAACACATTCAAACGTCTTGGTCATAGGAGACTCCATTGTGAGACACACAGACACCCCTCTCATCTGGTTGGATAAAGAGAGGGTTACAGTCAGCTGCTTGTCAGGGACCAGGATTTATTAGATTATACAGGCACTCATATCACTCAACTACAAGTACATTCATAGGTTTATAGGTGCGTACTAGGCTAATGGCCCTGGAGCCTTTACAAACCTAGCCCATAGGGTTACCCTGACAGCGTGTCATCCGACCTTAGTTCCCAGTACCTCTGTTGAGCAAAGCCACTGAAGTGATCCTTGGGGTGAATTTTCTATTTCCCATCCACTCATCAAGGTTTCTCTTGAAGAGGGCCAGCAAGGTGCTCTGTTTGACATGTATGGGAAGTCTATTCCATATCAAGGGCAGTCTCTAGGTTATGAACCTGACCCTCCAGCACTTTCTGTTGATTGTAGTAATGAGGTTGAGGTCACTGGAGTGTGTGGTGCGGAGGGATTGGGATTTCTTTAGATGCAGCATTTCTAACAGAGCTGGATCAGACATGGCTTTGTATATTGAGCAGAGATTGCCTCTAAATAGGCGATATGAGACAGAGAATAGTTGGAGTTTTTTGAGTCTGTCCATATAGAACAAGTGTTTAAGTCCTAGGATCCTCTTTGTGAGGTACTTTTGCACCCTCTCCAGTTGTTGCAAGTGTCTAGTGAGGTATATGCCAAATGGGGCATTGTACTTGATGATTGGCCTAATGAGGGAATAGTAGAGGGAGACAATGACCTCCTTCTTCCTGGATGCAAAACCCTTAGTAATGAGATGTGCCATATAGAAGGACTTTCTGTCCACAGTGGCAATGTGGTGGTCAAAAGAGAGGTAGACTACCATCGATGCGATAATTCATGGTAGCCGGGTTTTTCCCAAAGGGGATGATGACACATTTTTTGGCACTGTGCTTAAGGCCATGGTTCTGACACCAGTCTTTGGTCTCAGTGAGGCCTTTCTGTAGGATGTCAACATCACTTGGGGAGTTAATAATAGCTCCCAACTTGCAATATCTGCGAACTTTGTCAGCCAGAGACCTTTTGTGTTGGCCTGAACGTCAGAGAAGTAGATGCCAAACAGGAGAGGACCCAGGACCGAACCCTGTGGGACTCCACTTGTGACTGGTCGGCAGTCTGACTTGGATTCCGCTACTTTCACACTGTGGGTTCTATCTGTGAGCCAGTTTGCAAACCGCCTAGTGATATAGGGGCTGACGCCTAGCTTAGTGAGTTTTTCTATGATTCCTGAATGGGTGAATGGTATCAAATGCCTTGGTCAGATCAAGATAGGCTGCAGGAACCACCTTACCTTCATCCATAGCTCTGGTGACTGACTCAAAGAAGTTGACCAAGTTGAGCAGGCATGATCTACCCTTCACAAAACCAAACTGTGTGGGATCCAGAGTTTGGAGATCTCCTATATCCTTGTTTATTAGGTCCATAATGATGCGTTCCATAGCTTTGCATATCAGACTCATCAGGCTAATTGGGCGATAGTTCCCATTGTCTGTAGTCACTACTCCTTTGTGGAGAGGGATGACTGTAGCAGTGCACCATTCAGCAGGGACAAAACCTGTGGTGATGCTGTGATTGAACAGGGCACACAGGTGAGGTACCAGTTAACTCTGTAGTTCATGCAGAACACAGCCAGGGATATTGTCAGGTCCCATGGAAGCTGTATTTTTGGCCTTGGAGAGTGCTGTTTTAACCTGTGCAGCAGTAATACTGGGTGCCTGGCAGTCTACTCGTATTGTGACTGGTCCTTAAAGGGGGTAGAGAGGGGTAAAGTTGGCACTTAATCTGTCGGCCAGTATATTGGCAATATCTGTTGGCTTGGTATAGGAGGTACCATTGTGCAGTAGCTCAGAGCAAATCTGGGTATTGCCATGGAGATTCTTTACATAACTATAGAAGGCCTTGTGGTTGTCTTTACTATCTGCTCCAATTCTGTTTTCATAGCTGGCTTTAGAGGATTTGATGAGGGATCTCAACTTTTTGTTGAGGCTGATAAGGGAGTTTTTCCAGTCTTGGACTTCACCTTATTCCACATCAGTTTCCTCCTTCTGTTGTAGAGTTTGTTTATGGCAGGGGACCACCAGATTGGCTTCCTTTTTTGGAGGAGAACATCTTGGTTCTATTGGGTATGGCGAGATCCATGCATTTGTGTATGTGTTTGTACAGTGCATTGGTGTATGATTCGGCAGTCATGCAACTATTCTCCATTTGCATGGGTGCTGTGAAGTTAGCCACCTCTGTTTTTAGGAGCCCAAAGTTAGCTTTGAATAAGTTTTTCATGATGGTTACCTTTGTGGGGGTGGGGTGGGGGGTGGGAGGGATGTAGTTTTCCAGGGTGATTAGTTTGTGGTTGGATCTAACCAGGGAGGAGTTAACTACTCGTGTAGTGCAATGGTCGCCCATGTTAGTAATGACCAGGTCAAGGGTGTTGCTACCTCTAGTGGGGGTAAGAATGAGTTGGTCCAGGGCATTTGAATTAATGAATTCCAGGAAATGTTGAGCAAGAGTATTGCTACATGAGTAGTTTTCCCTGTTAATGGAGGCGTAGTTGAAGTTGCCCAGTATGAGAGTGTTGGGTTGAACCCTAATATTCTCCAATGTGCTTAGGAATGTGGACTGTGAGTCTTGGGACATTGTTAGGGACCTATAGCAGGCTACAACCTAAATCGCTGTCTTACCTAATGTTAGCTGCACCTGAAGTATCTCTGATGCATTATATTGGGCTACCAGTCTGGAGGTGTGCGCATCCTTTATGAATATGGAAACACCACCACCTTTGGAGCTTTGGTCCAAATTCTGGGGCCGAAAGGTGTGGAATGAGTTATAGCCTGGCAGTGTAGGGGTGCTTTCTGCTGCCTTGAACCAGGTCTCTGTTACAGCACAAATGTCGATGTTCTCTGTTTTAAGGAGTGCTTCGAGTGAGTGCATTTTGAGAATTAGACTTCTAGCGTTGAGCAGCATGACCCTCAGATTGCATTTGTTTGTAGCTGTTATGGTGGTAATTTGTTCTTTGGAATACCACCTAAAAAAGGCACTATAGGGGTGGCAAGAGCCTTGGCTAGTATCCGGAAGCCCAAGGATGACAGATGTAGGCCATCTCTGGCAAAGCATCAAGGTCTGTTAATCATGTCATCCCAGGCAGACAAATACTGGATCCCCTTAGAATGACACCAGAAACTTAGCCAATTTCTGAACTCAATCATTTTTTGCTTATACTGTGGTATCATTCTGGTTGATGGTAGGATGCTGCTTAGGGCTAGGGTCATACCCGCCTGGGCTACTTAATCCAAGAGCTCCTCCATGTCTCTTTTCATGTAGTCCAGGGAGGTACGCCTCAGGTCATTCACACCCACATGTACAATGACAGAGTCATATTTGTACCTGTTGTTGAGGGACCTGAGTGCATGAGTTATGTGGCGGATCCTGACACCTGACAGGCAGCTAACTGTAACTTTCTCTTTATTCAGCCTAGTGAGTGGGACATCAGTGTGCCTCACTATTGAGTCACCTATGACTAGTGTGTTGGGCATGCTGTTCTGCCTTAGGGGTTTTGGTTGAGTGGCACACTGTTTAGGAGAGTTGTGTGTCTCATGATTAGTGTTGTGTTGTGGTGGTCGAGTGCATTTCTGCCTTGGAGGTCTCTGCTGTTTGGGTAGATTTTTATTGAGATCCTCCACAAAGGTGGGTGTGTGCTTTGTGTTTTTATGTGAAAGCAGTGCTGGTGTGTGTTCTGGAGGGCTATGTGTTCCATGTGGTGTGGTGCAAGTGTTGACCTTCTATTGACCAGCTATTCCGGTCTTGGTTGGAGAGTGCGTGGCTTCCAATTTGGATATATAAGTGCATCTCTCGCAAATCTGAGTGTTGGGAGGTAAGAGGAGATGGTTGTTGGTGTACATGAGGCAGTTGCTACATTGCCTCAGGATGCCCAGTTCACCAGGTTAATAGGAGAAATCACAGGGAACTGACCTTTAGACATGCCTGGATGGGTGGGTATTAATAATAAGTACTGGAGCTGTTTCCTTGTAGAACATTTAGTGCTGTTAGCACTTCTGTGTGCTACAATAATTGCTACAAGAAGTCTGGTAAAGTGCTAGACTGATAAGCTAGTAAAAGTGCTGGAGAGGAGAGAACTAGCAGGTCTAAGGGAAAAACTGAAGAGCAGACTTTGGCACCACTCAGAAGCTACAAACAGTCCTGGATGCAGAAAATCTGTATCTGGACTAGACTTGTTACAGAAAAGGTGGGGAACAAGCACAAATGTAGGCTTTTTAACAAGAAAGTTGAAAGGGATGGAAAAACTTACCCAAACTGACAATAAACTACAGTTTCTGGGACAGAAACCACTCTTCTTGTGTTAGATAGGCTACCTAGTGCTTACCACTCCCACTGACAAGCTAGAAGGCTACCCTCCGACACAGAAAGGCTTGGGGGGCTCAGAAGCTTACAAACTCAGTCATAGTCCGTGTGGGTGTGAATGATCTGAGATCCACCTCCCTGGATTGTATGAAGTAAGACATGATAGACCTCTCTGAATATGTGTCACAGGCTGGTATGGCCCTCGCATTGAGCAGCACTCTACCCTCACCAAGAATGATATCACAATGCAAGCAGAAAATGATTGACTTCAATAATTTGCTTAGCAACTGGTGTTATTCCAAGGGGATCCAGTATTTGTTAGCCTGGGATAACATAATTGACAGACTATGCTGCTTTGCCAGAAATGGTCTACAACTGCCATTGCTAGACTTTCAAATATTGGCCACGGCGTTAACCACCCCCATAGTGCCTTTCTTAGTGCCAAACCAACAGACCTACTAATGTGACAAATTCTTCTAATGCCATGCTTAAGGTACTACTGCTCACTGCTAGGAGTCTTAACAGGAAACTGAACTCCCTGTAAACTCTTCTTGCCTCGTAGAATGCTGACATCAGTGCAGTTAAAGAGATGTAGTTTAAGGCTGCAGAAAGCACCCCAGCAGTGCAAGGCTACAATGCTTATCACACATTCAGACCACCCTCTGAAAAGAAAAAAAAATGAAAGAAGGAGGTGTTTCCATTTACATAAAAAACAATCACACCTCTAGATTGGTCAAGCAGGATGACCCTCTTGAACTACTCCATGTCCAGCTGACCATATGCAATATGCAACATCCCCCACCATATCTTTGTTAGCTACAGATCCCATGAAATCTACTCTGCATACCTGAAGTTACTAGAAACACTTACCATTCAGTCCAACACACTACTCATGGGTGATTTTAACTACCCCTTTATAAATTGGGAAACATGTACAACCACTAACATGCAGGCTCAGATATTCCTGGACTTTGTTAATGCAAATTCTTTGGAACAGCTGGTCTGCACACCCACTAGAGGCTCAAATATCTTTGACATTGTACTCCCAAACATGGGTGAGCATTGTATCCCTCCAGTGTAATGTCTTTATTGGTAAAATTGGTCTCCTTTAAAATAAATGTAATGGTAGTTACCCCATCAAACCCTAAAACCGTAAAGAATTTTTTCAACGCAAATTACCTCCTATTAAGTGATAGCATAGGGAATTTCAAAGCCCCTTATAACCCCAAAAACACAGAGGCATATGCAGACATATACACAAATACCCTGTATAACCTCTTAAACATAGAAATGGCAGTACCTGACTGAACTAAACCCAGGTCTAGCTGGAAAAACAAGCCTCTGTGGTGGACTCCTGGCATAAATAGACTATACAACAGATGGAAGAAATTCCTGTCTAGAAGTAAGTGGGAAGGAGCACAAAAGAAATAAAATCCTTCATTAGTCTCAACAGGCAAATTAGGGAACTAGTCATCTTCAAAAGCTAAATACAAGACTAAAATAGCCTCTCAAGCAAAGGATAACCAAAATGCATTTTTTTAGTTATGTCCAAAATCTTAACAGAAACACTCAACAATGTGCAGAGTTGGCTGTAGATGGCACTACCTATACCTGGCCAGAAGAAATAGCAAATCTGCTAGCCGATAAATTCAGCTCAGTTTTCATCCCCTGATTACCACCGGTCACTGCCCATAAAATAACTCCTACTATTTCTTTGCCTGTTATCACAAAAGATCAGGTCATCGCTGCAGTCTCTAAATCCAGAAACACGGCATCAGTGAGCCCTGATGGAATCCCAGGGTGCCTATTAAATAGCTTAAAATATGACCTAGCAGACACACTCAGATCTCTATTTAATCACATTCTCCAGACATGCTTTGTCCTGGCAGAGTGGAGGACAGCAACATTTTTTCCTCTGCACAAGGGGTGACCATCAACTGACCCAGAAAACTTCTGACCCATAAGTCTTACTAACCTCATATGCAAGGCTGTGGAAAAGATAATCATGGACCTGATTCACAACAATACAGGAAATCCCCTGCTCTGGACCCATATTAGTTCGAATTCATCCTGCCTGCTCAGTCTGGTGGACTTCTTTGAGAAGGTAATAGTCAAAAGAAAAAATGTGGAAACCCAGCCATAAAACTTCACCAAAGAACTGATAATACAATGCCCAGGTAGGCAGTTCACTCAAAAATAATGACTACGCTGTGTAAAAGTTCCAACAATTTTATTAATTTAATGCTTTCATCTCTCAACTGCAGACTTTTTCAGAATAAAAGCGTACTGCAACAAAACCATTTAAACAGCAGTCAGTGAGAAAAATGATTGGATGAACAATTTAGAATAACAATTAACTAATTGCAAAGTTTAAAGTGCCATATACAACTGACATGGGAAAAAACATTACATTCAAAACGCAAATAAAATACAATCACATTCCAATATAAAAATATATAAAATCTTAAAAAGCATTCAGTATTTCAGTGTTTAAACTTGAGGTCAGGAACTAATGATAAATGATCATTTAAACTGGGGGATACACAGGCATTCAAACGTACCTGCCAAACAAGCTCCTTGTACTCTAATTTAATCTCTCACTCACCATCTCTTCCGTGGGGAACAACCTGTTTCAAAACCCAAAATCTAAAACTGGCATCTTTACACATGGTGGTGTGCCTGTACAATGCATTGTTATTCACTTTTTTCTAATCTCGTACAAATGTTCATACACTGTGTGTTTTAGTGCTTGTTTGGTTTTTCCTATATAAAAGGAATAACAGGTGAGGCAATAAGCTAGGTAAACAATCCCGCAAGACAGCTATAAAATCTAGTGCCTCTAAATGTGATGTTTAAGGGGGAACAAACACTTCTGAATCATTAGTCATATACAGACATTGCAGGCATATACCACACTTAAAGGTACCCTTTTTAACCTTATTTTGGATTCCAAAGTCTAAGCCATGTCCCCTTTCAAATATATTCTTAAAGTTAAAACCTCTGCTAAAACTAAAACACAAGGGTTTGCAAAAAAACTCTGAGAGGGTTTGGCATGGCAGTAAATAAGTCCTAATATTTTGATATGATGTTCTGTACACTCCGTGTATCATGATTATAGTTTATAACCAGAAAATTATCACTCTGATTCGTATTATTTGGGACTACATCCTTATAGTAAGGTGTTGAGTATGCAATAAGGGTAAGAATTTATTACCCCACACATTAAAAACTTCTTCTTTCAAGGAGGTAGTGAGGGTTTTGGAGTAACCTCTTGCCAAAAATAAGCTCTCAGTATAGTCTAACTCTTCCACCAAGTCTTCATGAAGGGAGGTCATGTGGGCCGCATAAACCATTTGACCCTTCACAGTATTTCTCTTTTGGTGGATGGGATGACTACTACTATAATGCAAGTAAGAGTTGGAAAATTACACCTTCGTATACAATTTAGAAATATACCTCTTGTTTTCCTGGTCCTTAATAATCCTCACATCGAAAAAAAGAACATCCTCCAATTCTACCTATGACTTAAAGCCAGAACATCAGTGGTGTTATTAATAAAAGAAATAAAGGTGTCAACGTCCTGGGCCTGTCCATTCTAGACAATAAATATATCATCCAGGTAATGAAAATATAATTTGATATTCCCAGAAAAACAAGATGAAAAAAATTATGCTGTTCCCAGTATAACAACACAATGTTGGTGAATACTGGGGTGCATGCAGCACCCATAGAAAAACCATCCATCTGCTTATGGTACTCACCTTCAAAAAACACAAAATTGTTGGTGAATACCATTTCAATGTTCTCCACCATCAATCTAAAGTCATTTTGAGTCAAAAATCAAAGCTGAGTAAGGTTTCTTCAAACCATTATAAGCCAATAGTGTGTGGAATCACAGAAAATAGGTCTTTAATATTAATTAATGGTAATAAATAAGTCAGTGGTATTAAAATCCAAGTTAATCATCTTAGTTAGAAAATCACAGGAATCGATTAAAATGTGATTATAAAGACCTAAAAAAGTTTTAAGTTTTCTGTCCACAAACATGGCAAGGGGGTGGGTTTTCAACCCTGCAACAGCCACTATAGGTCTAAGGGAGGGATCAGCAACACTTTTATGAACCTTGAGTATTCCAAAAATCTCAGGAATAAATGGCTTAGAAATCTTAAGAAAATCATAGAGTATTTTGTCAATAGCACCTTGCAACAAATTATCATCAAAGACCAGATGTACAGATATCATTACAAGAAACCTGGGTATACCTCAAGTCACCATTCAGTAGTTGTAACGTTTTAGGTGAATACATCCACTGTTGCATAATAACCACTCCTCCCCCTTATCCGGCTTCATAATCCTCAAATCTTTATTACTACGGAGGTGTCTCAAAACCAAACGTTCATCTTGAGTTAAGTTACTAATATAACACCTTTTTGTGTTCATGAACAATCTAAGATCATTTTCAACAAGTATCTTAAAATTCAATAACATAGGATATAAGGAAGGATTGAAGGTATTTTTCCTATATAAAGAAGTAATATTACTTTCGTAATATTACTTTTTTTATTACAGACTACTAAAATGACGTTATCCACAATTGTGACCCCAGAAAAAGACACAGCAAGCAAGAAACAAAAAAACGACTAAGGCACAACAAAAACCTACAAAAATATCTCTAAGATCAAAAAACAACAATACTGTGGTACTCACCTTCAAAAAACACAAAATTGTTGGTGAGTACCATTTCAATGTTCTACATCACCGATCTAAAGTCATTTTGAGTCAAAAAATCAAAACTGTGTAAGGTTTCTTCAAACATAAAAACTGCTTTACAACCTCTACAAAATGATATCCATGCTCTATCAAAAAAGCTAAACATGGTTGGTACAAACATTGAACAGATTGCGACTAGATTAACTTTAAATGAAACCAAAACCGAAGAAAATGCAACATAAATTAAAGCCTTAAAGACTAAAATAAAAACTAACGAACAAGCGATAAAAGAACTACAATTAAAATTAATAGACCTAGAAACATGAAGCCGAAGGAACAACATTATTATAAGAGGAGTGCTGGAAGCATTTGACCAAACTCAGTTGAATGCTATAGTCAAGGAAATCATCAAGACAACGGTTGAAGACAAGAACATTGCAAAAGAAATGACCATAGAATGAGCACATAGATCTATCAGGAAAACCCAAGATGAATCAACTCCAAGACAAATTTACATAAAAATACCCAATGCTGTACACACCTCTATGATGTTAATGTCAGCTAAACAAAAAAGAAACTTGACATGGAGAGATCACAAGATAAGCATAACTCAGGATCTCCCCCTTCCCATCAAGCAAGAACGCCAAGCATTAGCACCATACTGTTCTTACCTGATAAGAAAAAATATATGTTTCCAAATGAGGTACCTGGAAAAACTCTCCTTCAGCTATAAGAAGCAGAAACACTTAATACAAAGTAAACTAGAGGCAAAGAACACTTTCATTAAAGTGTTCAGATAATCTTCAGAGGAAAATAAATAACTCAACTCTGCAATCGGTAAGCTAATCTTACAAGTTAAGATCTAACATAGGCGTTCAATGGCAAGGCTGCATTAGCATAAACACTAAAGACTTAAATCAGTTTCTGTTAGTTAACTGAACCCTTACAAACTTAACCTAAGAGAGACAATACAAACCTCAGAAGTAATAGTCAACTCCCCTAAACAGGTTAAAGCATTTATTCCGACAAATATCCCCTGATAACAAAAGTAATTTACACAAAACTGGTCTATCCATCTACAATGGCTGCACTAAATGGATACCTGAAAATAAAAGAATACATCATTTACTAAAAGAAAGTCCCATCGGATATATTTAACATTAGATAAGCTGATGGCTGTCAGAGTGACAATTCAAGCAGAAAACGACCGCTGCTAGCATAGGTATTCAGTAAGCTCTTTCTAAATTTTGAAGAAAGAAAAAATAAAGAGAAAGAATGTCATTATCAAAAAAAAAAAGGCCTAAGACTTACTTGTTTGCTGGCCATGGGAACTGTTTGGATCATCGCAGGGCAGTAAGTAACTTTATTTCAAACCAGGACAGAAGTTGGAGGTCAAAGGTAACTTCCTTGAGAGGTGGTACTAGCAAAGCATTACTGGGAGCTGCAAAGACTGACAATCGGCTGATTAACCAATAAGAATCCACCGAACTGAGGAACCTAATTCAAAATAAATGGACAAGATCTGCAAGGCTGCAAAATACAATAATTAAGGTAATAAAACAAGGAAAACTTGTACACTACAACTCCTAAGGTTTGAATAAGTCGATCTAATAATGAAATGGTTTATAATGGAATCTGCCTCAGTGGATGTTAACGTTATGGAAAAGCTTACTGTACTACACAAGGTGAACAGGAAAACAACTGTGACTGTAGACAGTGATTCCCTAGATAAAGAATACTGAATGTCAGCTCAAAACGCATTTTTCTTTTTTTTTTCTTAAATACACTACAGCCTTAATCTTGATGCAAGTAAAGTCAGTGGGACATTTATATTTAAACCTGTTCTTCAAATTGTTTTACAGTAAAGGACTTTATAGTATGTCTCATCAAGAAACTTAAGACTGCTCTAGCAACTAATAGTAAGATGGTCTGCTTGTATTGACTATTATATAATAATGTATAATAAGTGAGCTGATATTATTAACCTTTCTCTTTACACTTTAAAGTGAAATACTATAGTATGTTTTCTATTAACAATAGTACGGAACAGGGGTAAACCATTTACAAAAGAGGAAGGAAACTCAGCTAATACTATCTGCTAAGCAATACCAAAGAATAACTAAACTTTGGAACTGCAACTGACGCATGTATTTATGAAATACAAACACAATTTACATTAAGGTATGCATACAGTAAGGGGAAAACACAACACTAATAGGCACATACATTAATATTTTTCTGCAGGAAAATAAATAAGCAGAAGGTACCAAGTTTAGATCATCTGCACTCCTTCTGGGTATTAGTTCCAACAAGCTTTAGTTCTTGGATAGTATAAGTTAATATACTAAACTGATGGAACAAAGTGTTTGGTATTTTAGTTAAGGATAAGACACCTAAGCCAAACTCTGAGCAAATTACATCCTTTTAAAATCCACATCACTTTATTAATATGAAATGTCCATACTTGTGGATTACGTCACAAAAAAATCTCCAACCATACTTCAAGGTGTTAACTTTCACAATGGAGCAAGCAGTGTATGTCAGGAATGTTTAGTGAAACTTGGAACAAAGTAAAGTTTCCTTTTAATATCTCCCTACACCTACATTAAGTTTTCTAGAAACTACATTAACAGCAAATCAAAGATAAAGCTTAATACCACACAATGGAAAGGAGATATGTGGGCAGGCACTAAGGTAGTTGAGGATAAGTTGGATGCCACCCTAAACAAATGCATGTTACCAAAAAATCAACTACATCATGGACACAAATGGGTTGCATTCATAATTTTGAAATACTGAAATCCCGAATTTCAGTATTTTGAAATTATAACACCGAAGCCTTGAAATCTAGAAACACCAGAAGCGTGAAATTCAAAATCCCGAAGTACTTGAGATTTTGAATTAGCACATCTGGCGTTGCAGTGTGTGAATGGTTAGGTGTTAGTTGGGGTATGTATGTATGTATGTGTAAGTGTGTTGGTTAGGGGCTTTAGTGTATGTCAGTGCGTGTTGTGACTGTGATATGTGTGTGCGAGGGACAGTGAAATGTGTTGGTGTGAGTTACCTTTGAGTGTCTGATTGTGTGATCTCAGAGTTAGTATATATAAGTAGGGAGGTGTGGGGGTGAAGCCACACACATGGGGGTGCAGGGGGGCTTGACTCCCTGCTTATATGTGGTCTAGGTTTGTCTGTGTGCTTGTGGGGAGAAGTTGTGTGTATGTTTATATATGTGCTCTGTGTGGAGTGTAGGTTCGGGATTTTGAGTTTCGCAATTATGGGTTTTCAGGATTTGAAGGTTTTGGCTATGTAATTTCGAAATACTGAAATTTGGGATTTCAGTATTTTGAGATTTCATAGTGAACCCACACAAACACATAAGTATATACAAATATAAAGTTAATCTAAAGCCGCACATAAATAAAACTACAATAGGCACAAGTAAGCCATGCTCATAGTTGATACATGGAATGTAAATGGGTTAGGTGATAGGAAAAAAATGAATTTAATCTTGTATCTGATTTTTCAAAGCAAACCCAACATCATATTCCTACAAGAAACATATCTTAACAAAGATCAATGGTTAAAAATCTGTACCAGAAAATGGATCAAACAAATTATTTCATCAGGCGATAGTTCTGCCTCAAAAGGTACTGTCATAATAATTAAAGAGTCCTTTCATGAAAACATAACCAACAGCAATTTCGATACCAATGGAAGATGGTGCTTCTTCACCAGTACATATCAGCAGACAAAAAATAATACCCTTTTTTTAATATATATGGCCTCTGTTCAAATCAGCAATCATTCATTTACAAAATTTACAATCTACTCCTTAATTACCCCAAACATTCCATTATAATAGGGGGGACTGGAATTGTCTAATTGATCCACTTAGTGGCAACACTAACAAAAACAAAAAACAGCCAGTACTGATCACTTCAGCCCTAAATGACCTCATACAAATTTTCAATCTTATTGACCCCTCTCTAACTATTGATCATGACAGATCAATGATTAAATACACCTTTTTTCCCCTCCACACAAAGTCTGGTCAAGATTAGACTATTTCCTAATATCATTAAATCTCTCAAAAAATGTCAAAAATATGAGATCAGCAAAAGAATAATCTCTGACCACTCTAAAATCACAATAACAATTAACACATCTAGTCAAACTTCCCAACAAGGTGGTCCCTATAACTGGTATCTAAATAGCAACCTTCTAAATCAAAAAGAAGTTGTAGAGGAGGTAGGTAGGACAATAGCCCAACTAGATCAAGAAACACTATAGACCCAAATCCCATTAGATATCCATTGGGCAGCTACTAAAACTGTATTAAGAGGTATCCTAATACAAAAAGCTTCAATTTACAAAAAACAAGAGCAAAAACAAATAACCTTGCTTGAATTGCAGTACAACAATATTGAACAACAACTTCAATCCCAGTACTCACAGGATCTAGAAAGTAAACTATATGAAATCAAAAAAAGAACTTTATTCAATACAACTACATAAGCACTCAGTAAATGAGTTAAAACTCATCAATAAATACTCTGAATGGGCCCAAATACCCTCTAAGGATCTAGCAAATATGATAAACATAAAGAAAATGCTCCAAAATATTCGAGAAATTCAATATAAAGAGAGAATCTGATATAATAAAGTAGACATAATCAACTCCTTCTGGGAAATATATAACAATGTATACAACCCTATAAAACAACGCCATATGGCTAACATACAAGCGAATTTCTTAAATAACCTAAAATTCTCAAAACTAGACCAAAACTGTATAACACATTAGACAGCCCCTTATCAACCAGTGAAATCAAGATAGCAATCAATAAACTAAAGATTAACAAATCCCCAGGCCCTGATGGATTTATGGCAATGTTTTACAAAAAATTCAGTCACATACCAGCTCCAATCCTGTTAAGATTATACAACCATATCATACAACATGGGTTCACTGACAAATATTTAAATAATTCAAAGATTATCTTAATATCAAAACCAAACTCTGATAAATTAAACCCTGTTAACCATAGGCTTATTGCACTTATAAATCTAGATATAAAAATGCTGACCTCATTGTTAGCAAAAAGACTAAAAAAAACCCTGCATAAAATTATTTCCCCAGAACAATTGGGCTTTATGAAGAAAAGGCAATTAAGTGACAATACCCGCATGCTAGACACCTTAATTTCCATCTTAGATAAAGATAGATTCCCAAGATACGCACTCACAATAGACGCTTCAAAAGCTTTTGACAATGTGGATCTGGATTTTCTCTAACAATGACACATTTCAACTTTCCCCTTTCTTTTATAAAAACTATTAAAATGATTTACAACAATGCCACCACCACACTATGTATTAATAAGGTTAACTCCCAACCTATTAATATAACAAATGGCACCCACCAAGGATATCCCCTGTCTCCATTCTTGTTTAACATATACCTAGAACAGTTATTATCACAAATCACCCAAAATACCTAGCACCACTTCCCGAATGTTTACAACACAATAGTAAAATTCTCAGCTTTCACTGATGACCTAAACTTATATTTTGAACTCCCAAATACAGACCTAAACAAAATTATATATTCAATCGTACAGTTCTCCAAAGTAGCAAATTACAACATGAACCCCCAAAAATCCTCTTTTTTCCTCTAAACCCACTAAAATCATAAAACTTCCTGTTTCCCCTCAGTTGACATACCCCTAAACTACACACTAAAATATTTAGGAATAAAATTTTCTCACACCTATAAAGAAATGTACAAATCAATCTCTTAAAAACATGGGAAACAATTAAACAAGACATCTCAGGATGAGTAAATATTAATCTATCCCTACTGTCCAAATCAGCCATTATTAAAATGAATACCCTTCCCAAAATACTCTTTCAACTTAACTCTGTTACTCTTAAAATACCAAAAATAATTTTTTACTGGAAAAGGCCCTCTCCAAATTCCTATGGCATCAGAAAACAACACAAATATGTTACCAAAAAATCACAATACCAAAATCAAAAGGAGGTTTGGGGCTTCCAGAATTCTACCTGTATTACCTTATTATCAAAGGAAACAGATTAATGCAAATATCAAAATATGATAAAACTAATAAGATTTGGTACCCAACATGGGTTAAGATATGGTCTAATCTTCTACACTCCTTAAATATACACCCTAAAGCTATCCCTTATCTTAAAACTAATATTAAAATATGTTACCCAAAAATCAAAAATGAAATAATGGCTTTACAATCTTCATTCACTTCTTTCAAACTACAAAATTCACTAAGTCTCCTACAACCTATACACATAAACCAGAATATCAAGCTAAATAACAAAATGATAGATCTTAAACCATTTCCACTAATTAAAGATTTTATGATATGGCATATTTTACAACATAAAGAATCAACACTTGAAAATTTAAGAACACAACTAAAGACACCAGGCAGCTATAACCCTATTCTTAGACAAATTATATCATTAACAAAGATGAAGTTCTAAAACAACAAAATTGACACACAAAATATTGTAACTACTCAAAACTTAATCAAATCATTAGCCTCTAAGGAGAAAATGATCTCAAAGTCTTATAAATTAATTAATGAGATAACCATCAATCTGTGCTACTCTACTCAAGATATTGGGATAATATTAGTCAAGCTATCACAACAGCTCAAAAACAAGAAGCTATTAAAAATACCTTAAAACTAACTCCTTTCAAAAACCTAATCTATACACAAATAATGATTAACAATAACACATATTATACTCCAGCTGTCCTTAAAAAAAATAGATACAAAAAAGAAAAATAATTCCCCTTCTGCTCCAGAGTGGACGTCGATATCCTCCATATTTTCTGGAGCTGTAAGAATATTTTTAAGCTCTGGTGCTCCTTAAGAGTGCAACTTGAAAAAATTAGTTACGAAAAAAACTATATTTGCCTGAGAAACAATGGTTCTACATATAATTCCTAGTTCAATCAGAGGAATCCATAAACATATTTTAGTCACAGTATGTGCCATTCTTAAATTTTATATAACCAAAAAATTGGGTAATTAACAGTAAAATTTCATGGACAAACGTCAAGGATATGGCAGTCAAATATATCACCTCCCACAAACTAGCTACAAAAACCATAAAAAAAACATACTTTCAAACATATTGGAATTCTCTTCTTGGCACAATCCTAGTAAGCAAATAAAACCCAAACACACAAATACAATTTAGGTGGCTTTTATTTAAACTTCTTTATATTAAACACAATACGTTTATTGCTCAAAATAACATGCTCAAGATTAGCATTATTTAGATGGCATCCAACAGTGTAAATAGTTTACTTTTGTACATGGTTTTAGTGTTTCACTAAACCTTTTGTAAGTAAGGTTATCATACTTACACAAATCAAAAACATATAAATGAGGTCATAAAACAAACTTTAAATTCTACTCTTCGGATATAACGAGAATAACTTTACTTTATTCTGAAATAGGGGTAATATTTCATTTCAGTTTAAAATTAATAGACAAATTTGGGTCTCTTTATCCCCTGTACCCTTAGAAAATGGTGAAACTGCTAGTTTTCTTTTTTTTTTTCTTTTCTTTTCTTTTTTCTTTAGTTTCTATAAGTCTTCATGTGAGCATTGTGAAAATTGCTGTAAATTGTTACTCCTTGTTGGTTTTGCTGTAATTGTCTGTTTACTTTGGCTGGAAAAACAAAGTAATAAAAAGTATATTGGAAAAAAAAATAAAGAAGTAATATTAGTACTATGTCCAGAGGAGTCCCCAAAAATAGGATTGAGGTTCAACTTTCTAACAAAAAGTTTCAAATCAAGAAGCAGTTCACTCAAATCAGTTCTCTTAGCTGGAACAAAGGTAAACCCTTTTCGAAAAATAGAGAAATGGGTAGTGTTAAGCTCCAAATCATTATAATTAAATCCATGAAAATTACCACAAGTGTATATGCAGCAATCTCTATTGATACGGTCATCTAACCCTCTTACATCAATCACAGCAACAGCAGCACAAAGATTATCCGTATGTGTTAAAATCTTTTCCTGCCTTTTTGTCTTCTGTTTTTGTTGGAGGCCTGACCCTATCCTGAATGGTAAGATTGTGCGCCCTGAAAATATGTGGGACAAGAGGTCTGATTTTAGATTCTGAAGGACCTCCTCAAAGGTGGTCTAAAGGGTCCATCCCATCAACAGGAGCGGCCTTAGATCAGTTGGTGACCTAGGCAAAAGGCCTCCACAGCGCCCCCCCACCACACTACCCAGTGCCTCCAGCTTGGTCTACCTACTCAAATAAATACTGAAAATGTGCCCCTGCTAGAGTGGCGTCCTAGGCGGCCGCCTAGTTGGCCTATGCCTAAGGCCGGCTATGCCCATCAATATGCTCATCATCAAACCTATCAAGGGAAAGGTTTTCAGAAAGTATACAAAAATGATTATCATTGCTCTGCCCATCATAATTGTCTGTAGTAACCTGCACTGCAGACTTTTTCCTGTTTGAAAAGGGTAAAACCTAAGTCCTACCCTCACAATATTCTTCATTGTCTCTTTCTAGTTTGGATATTGTTTGTCTCTTATTTTTTTCACCAGCTTCATCAACATCTTTTAAAACTGTAAAATAATTTTATTTATATTTTTGCAGTGAGAACAGTAGTTCATCCTGTATCTGTTTATTTAAAGCTAAATCTCACTACATAAAATGTTCAGCACTCTATCATTATTACAAATTATAGCTTGCATTATTTGTATACCACAATTATTAAAAATGGTCACCACCTCATGAAAAAAATCAGTCATTGGCACAATATTATTGGGAAATTTTATAACTCTTAATCCCTGGGCACCTGCTTGTGACTAATACACTCTTTTAAATAACAATTACCTAATGAAGGAGACCTCAATTTCAACAGTCTCTCTTTTAACTTACTACACATATCTTTGTATGTTGTCAAACAGTCCCCAGGATAACTCACAAAATGGATCATAACCTCTACATCACCAGATAGATAGCCAAATGGCTCACAGATAGGACACATGTTGTTAGAATGGGGGAATGCCTATCCAGCAAGAGGACAGTCACCAGTGGTACCACAGGGCTCTTCCTTTTTGGAATATACTTCCCAGATGTCAAGACAAATGTAGATGGCCTTTGGCTGACCAAGCTAGCTGATGACTTCAAGTTGGGGGCAATATTTGACTCCCCAAACAATGTTGATATCCTATAGAAAGGTTTGACACAGACTAATGACTGTTGTCAGAGCCACGGCATTAAACTAGATGCAAAGATATGCATAATAATACCCTTTGGGAAATTAAATACCACTGCAAATTACAACATTGGTAGCACACCCTGCTCCAAAGGTCTAAATCTGATCTCTGACATGAAAATATCATGCTGGAGAGATAGATATGTGTCCCAGGGATTGCTCCTTATCTGGAATAGGTTTCCTATGCACATGACGCAGAACCCTTTCCTGACCATCTTTGAGTGCAATCTGGACCGCCAGATGGGAAATCACAAATTCTCTTCTGGGGTGGTGTTCATGTAACTTATGCACAGAGGCAGTAAGTAAAAATAGTCAAAGCCCAGCTTGCTGGCCATTGTTTATCTTTCCCTGAGGGAGAGAAAACTGTGTAAAATCTGGATAAAACTGGCTAGACTTATAAGGGATCTTGAGCCATTAGCCTAGTAATCTTCTTTGAATCTCTGAACCTATGAACTGGAACCAACTAAAAATCCTCCCCTTAGATGATGCTGGGAGTTAATTCAATACAGCTTTCCTGAATATCCTAAATAGCCTTGCATCTCCTAGAAGGAAGAGACTAATAACAAATAATGCAGTTTGGGTATCCAAAAAAGAGCAGAATGCTAATGCAAGGTAGTGAAAATGCATGGAGGAATGGCAAAAATATAAAACACCACAATATCTTGAAAACTTCAGAATGCTTCATGATTATACTACAAGACAAATAATGGAAGACAAAAGAACTATGCTATAATAACTTTCAGAATAATAATACACACAATCCTAAAAAAATCTGTACAGCCATTAAAGAAATCTTGCATTGTGGCTAAAAAGTTAACCCTAACCCCTCTCCCAATAACTCACCACTGAAAACTGCAATACAGTTCAACTCTTATTTCACAGATAGCATAGCATCTCTAACCAAGGATTCCCTAACATCTAATTCCAGCCCTGCTCAACAGTCATGTATCACCACATCCTCTTTCACCTTCAAACCCGTGCCCACATCCTATGTAAATCTACTCTTAAACAAACTTAAACCATGCTGTACTTCAGTTATTGACCTTCCAAGTGAGTACCTTAAAATAGCAGCCACAATCTGCCTCTGTTCTTGCTCAATACCAGGATGAACTATATCCTTAAACCTGAGCAAGTACCTATTCATACTTTACACCTCCTTACTCTCCTTTTATCTCTCACTTCCTTAATTCTAAAACATTATCTGCCCTCCCTTTCTATCTAAATATACTATAAGCTTGTTTTTTTCTCACCTCATATTGCAATTTCTGTTTATATTTTAATAACTTAGGTTCATAGGTTCATAGGTAGGTTCTAGGCTATCTGCCCGAAGGCATTGATACGCCTAGCCAGAATGTGTTGGCTTTCGCTGCCCCCTTAAATTAGTTCCCTGTGCCTCTGTCTAGCAGAGCCACTGAAGTGATCCCCGGGGTAAACTTTCTGTTTCTCATCCACTCGTCAAGGTTTCTCTTGAAGAGTGTTAACGAGGAGCTCTACCTAATGTAGATTGGAATCTTGTTCCAAAGCATGGGAAGTCTATGTGACAGGAATCTATCCCTCCAGCACATCCTATTTATTGTTGTGGTGAGGTTTAGATACCTAGAGCGTGTAGCAAGAGGAGATACGGTTTTCTTTAGGTGGAGCATGTCCATCAATTCTGGGTTGGACATTACCTTTAATTTCTCTACAAACTTGCTAAAATGTCTTTACATTCCAAATATTAAATCATTAATGTCTATATATATATATATATATATATATATATATATATATATATATATACACACACACACACACACACACACACACACACACACACACACACACACACACACACACACACACATATATATATATTGAAGTAAGTTACTAGGGAAGAGTATAATTCTCTTAGATATAGTCAGGAATATAGCAAAGCTTAATTAGATATTTTTCTTTATTTATTGGAGACTGTCCTACAGTGTTGTATTAAATATTTCCTGTGATTTTGAACTCTGTTGTCACTGTAAATATATATTTAGTATTGTCTTGTTCTTTTATTATTATTAAATATATTTAAACCTTTCATTGTGGCTGATCTGTGCAGAGATATTTAAGTTCTGAGAGTTCTTGCATATTTATTTGGTGACACTGCATAGGCCACTCCTAATAGCCTTGTTCATGGTCAAACTGCCATTTGTTTTAATAGTAACATTATACAGTAAGATTGGACACCCTTTGCTGAGGGACTTAAAGTAGCTGATAAGGAGCTGGCTGGTGGCAATGCTAACTATCTTATAGTCTGGGCAAAAGGAGGCATAGCTAGTAAACCTGTGCCAGTCCTTCCTAGGTGTGTGTGTGTGTGTGTGTGTGTGTGTGTGTGTGTGTGTGTGTGTGTGTGTGTGTGTGTGTGTGTGTGTGTGTGTGTGTGTGTGTGTGTGTGTAAATCAAATCTCAAAGAGTGTGTTTGACAGCTACTTGGGCAGGGACACAAAGCACTGGTTGGACAGAGCGGGTGCTGCAGGTGGGCTTGGCCACTCAGCTGAGATCTCAACCATATAGCTGTGCCAGTGGGCAGTCTTATTGGGGATCTAGAGAAAGAGGGAGAAACCAGCCCTGGACTGACTGTGGTCTCTGTGTGCTCTTAAGGGAAATTGCACTTGATGCAGAAAGCTGCATCTGGAAATACTGTGTGTGTGCCTTGTCATCCTCTCAGTGTACGCCCCCCACTGGTACCAGTGGTGAAGACTGAGGCTCCTTGATTCATGGTCCAGTGCTGGGTGATCACATCATATTCTGTTTTTTCTTTTTTTGGCTGATAAGATATGAAAAAGTTGTTGTTGGTTGAGTAGTTTTTGGAAGTGAAAAGCATCACTTGTGTTTTTTTTAGCATTTAAGAGCAAGTCTGAGCTATGTAGTTGGGATTCTATGGCTAGAAACGCCTTTTTGGTGTTTTCTTGTAGGGATGATAGTGTTTGGGCTGAGCAGATGAGAGTAGCATCATCTGCATATTGTACCAGGGTTGCTTGTTTAGTGGTGGAGTGCAGATTATTGATAAAGATATTGAAAACTAAGGGTCCTAGAATTATTCTCTGAGGGACACAGACTGTGAGGAAATCAGAATACTGTTGCTGCTATTTCACAGCTTGTTTCCTATTGGATAAGTAGCTGTGGAACCAGGATAGTGATGAGGTATTGAGGCCTAGAGAGGCGAGTTCCTCAAGGAGTTTCTGATGTGATACAATATTGAACACTTTAGATAGGTCTACAAAGAATATTGAGACTAGGTTACCATTGTTTTGGAGTTGATTGTGTTTGTAAAGTTTAAAAGGGAAGTAGTGGTGTTTTGATAAGGTCAAATGCCATGCTGAGTCAAGGAGAGTATGTTATGGCTGGTGAGGTATTTGAACAACTGGGTGTGAATACATTTTTCTAATATCTTGGATAGTGGTGGGAGAATGGCTATTAGATGGTAGTTGGTTAAGTCAGTAGAACATGTAGGGGTACGATGTATAATATTTTCAAGATGTTGGGGACATGGTTTACTTTTATGGAACTTTTGATAAGTATGGAGATTAAAACAATGAGTCAGAAGGTCACTGAAATCCCCAATCAGTAAAAACAAAATGGAAACTCCAGCAAAAACTAGAACTTGCACTGAGTGATATCCCAAATCTCTTGTATCAGAGGCACATTGGATAGATGAAAATGATCCTTATGAACATCAGGTGTTTCAGCTAACTAGCAATTCTGAATGCCCAGGACTAGTGTCATCATTTTAATGGACAGTTTCAGGCCAATAAAACCAAACCCCACTAGCTGTGGATATGCATATTTTGGCCTTGTTATGACCTCATCAGCACAGCACAAGCAGAGTGTTCGACTAAGCATTAGAAACACAGGGCTGCTATACTCAAGTGATGTCCATTATCATTAGGGTCACTGCAAAAATATCCCAAACAACAAACTAAAACAATGAGTGAGAAGGTCACTGAAAACCCAATCAATAAAAACAAAATGAAATCTCCAGCAAAAACTAGAACTACCACTGAGTGACCTCCCAAACTTCTTGTATCAGAGGTACATGGGATATATGCAAATGATCCTTATGAACATCAGCTGTTTCAGCTAACTGACTATTCGGAATGCCCAGGACTAGTTTTATCATTTTAATAGACAATTTCAGGCCAATAAAGCCAAACCACACTAGCTGTGCATATGCATATTTCGGCCCTGTTATGACCTCATTAGCACAGCACAAGCAGAGTGTTTAACTATGCATTAGAAACACAGGGCTGCTATACCCAACTGATGTCGATTATCATTAGGGTCACTGCAAAAATGTCCCAAACAACAAACTAAAACAATGAGTGAGAAGGTCACTGAAAACCCAATCATTTAAAACAAAATGAAAGCTCCAGCAAAAGATAGACCTTCCACTGAGTGACCTTCCAAACCTCTTGTATCAGAGACACATGGGATATATGCAAATGATTCTTATGAACATCAGGTGTTTCAGCTAATTGGCGATTCTGAATGCCCATGACTCGTTTCATCATTTTAATGGACAATTTCAGACCAATAAAACCAAACCCCACTAGCTGTGGATATGCATATTTCGGCCTTGTTATGACCTCATCAGCACAGCACACGCAGAATGTTTGACTAAGCATTAGAAACACAGGGCTGTTATACCCAACTGATGTCCATTATCATTAGGGTCACTGCAAAAATATCCCAAATAACAAACTAAAACAATGAGTGAGAAGGTCACTGAAAACCCAATCAGTAAAAACAAAGTGAAAACTCCAACAAAAGCTAGAACTTCCACTGAATGACCTCCCGCAAAAGCTCCTCTCACTCATTGTCTTAGTTTGTTTGGGATATTTTTGCAGTGACCTTAATGATAATGGACATCAGATGGGTATAACAGCCCTGTGTTTCTAATGCTTAGTCAAACACTCTGCTTGTGCTGTGCTGATGAGGTCATAACAAGGCCAAAATATGCATATCCACAGCTAGTGGGGTTTGGCTTTATTGGCCTGAAATTGTCCATTACAACAACAAAACTAGTCATGGGCATTCAGAATTGCTAACTAGCTAAAACACCTGGTGTTTATAAGGATCATTTGCATATATCCCATGTGCCTCTGATACAAGAGGTTTGGGAGGTCACTCAGTGGAAGTTCTAACTTTTGCTGGAATTTTCATTTTGTTTTTACTGAATAAGTATGGAGATTGGTAAAGCTATAGCTTCTACTGCTATTTTGAGGTATTCTGCTTGTAATTTGTTAGTTTCCTAGGTGTTGGTATTTTTTTATTGTTGATGTGGGTACACTATCAAAAGTAAAGAGCACTTTGTTGGTAGGAGGAAGTGGAATAGTGAGGGGTGAGGTGGAGCTTTGTTTGGTAAGTGATAACACAGAATTTACATAATGGGTGTTGAACCGAGTTGCTGTATTACCTGTGTATTTTGAGGATGAGGTGGGTTGGGGGAAGAGGATTGCCTGGGTTGGTATTTTGTAGGTTTGTAAAATGTTCATTCTTGTCATTAAGTATTTGTTTTTTGTGAGATTTCTGAGGTTTCCATAATCCTGCTATTGCTCATCTTGTGTATTCAAATAAGATGATAAGGCTTGGGTATTCATTTAAAATGCTTATTATACACAAACAAATCAGGACGGATGACTGGAACAGAACATTTAAATGAACTAGCTAAATGACCTGACTGTTACACATACATGCTATCATTCTGACTTCTTACACAAAATGGCACTCTGCTTGCATGTGCTGAGTACTTATATGCACGTGGCTTTAAAGGTACAACACAGACACTATGAACTACACCTATGTTAATTCAGTTTTATTTTTTGCATAGGTTTTCCTGGCCTGGTCTCTATTTAATAGTAGTTGCCTAGTAGTTTGACTCTTTTGCTTCTGAGTGGGACCTGCTTATTTAGGATAGTTAGGAAGATATGATTCATTTAATGGTAATGTTTTAGGCAGTTCCAGTTATATTGAATTAGAGGTGTTATAAAGTATTCAAGGTTGAAATTCTGTACATTAGGGAATTGTTTGTATGTTGTCTACCTCTGAAAGTTTAGTTGCTGTCTGATAGCATAGGTGGGTAGATAGTCACTAATACTATTTGGTAAGGTTTTGGTTGATGCTGCGGGGCTTATTTGAAAGAACTGAATCTAGTGTGGTTTCTTTGCTAGATGTTTTGTGGGTCCTGGCAGTGATGTATAACTGTGAAATGTTTCCTCGTCAGATGCTCCATCAACATCAACTATAGCACCGCTTCTGCAGACAGCATATGGTAAGTGTGTCCGGGTCTATATTAAAAACTCGAATGTTTACTTACCCGAACACCTAAACGCCAACACGTCTTCATCAAACCGCAAAAACATTGATCGTCCTAAAGCGCGAAATCCAAAACATCAATTTGTCATGGTTGGCCCTTCTGCGGTATAGCTCCGTAAGGTAAGTGTGCAATAGTTACGGACCTTAGGGTTAGGTTGCGGGTTAAGGTAAGTGCATAGATGGTAATGTATGTTAGATTTAGTGTAGGGTTAGAAATAGGGGTTTATTAAGTGTATGTGTGTGGATTATTTAGTTTGTTTGGGTATAGCTTTTTAAGGTAAGTGTGTGATAGTTACGGACCTTAGGGTTAGGGGGCGGGTTAAGTTAAGTGCATACTTGGTGGTATATGAAAGATTTATTGTAGGGTTAGAAGTAGGGTTTAGTTTAGGGTTAGAAGTAGGGTTTTGTTTAGTGTATGTATGTGGTTTATTTAGTTTGTTTGTGTAGGTAGTATGTAGCGGACAGTGGGATGGGAAAACTATGACATTTCGAGTTTTTGAATTTTGCAGCTTAGGGCATTCGGTGTATTTGCGGTTTGTGGAATATGTGTTGGCGTTTAGGTGTTCGGGTAAGTAAACTTTTGAGATTTTAATATAGACCCTTGTGTCCATCCTAACTTTCATATAACATCATATGCCTGACACAGGACATATTAGCCACATCATTATGTATTTCCTAACAGGATCAGCACCAGAAACAAACTCATGTTTTGCTACATTGCAGCAGGCTGATGTTGACAGCAGAGTGTATGTCAACAATAATGCCATAACTGTCAGTCTCATGGCACAATCTTAGGGTAGTGGCACACAGATGCAAAGTGTACTAGCAGGGCCCCCTACCACCCAGTAGATGGACAACACTGTAGTCAATGACACAAGCTCACACAGTCACCATAATGAGGAAATAACATTGCAACAAAAGATGGGGGGAGAATGCCACCTCACTCAACAGCTCTTCCCTGTGCACAGGTTGAATCCCTTGATAAGAGGGACAACTCTTTCTGAGATACCAGAACTCACTGTCACATCTGTATACATGATTTCAAAAAGAAGACATCTATCACAGTTATCTCCAGAGATATGCAAGGTCTTGCCTAACCAGTATCAGATGTGCCATAATACAGTTCTGATCCATGCTACTGGAACTAAGAGAGGGGCTATGTGAAAAAATTAACCACTCTGTAGGAATTGTGGAGGCCAGGGACAATGGCATGATGATCTTCAGGTATGGTATGGTTGCACACATGCCATCCATGCCAGCATCTGTGCTCACACTATTAAGAAATTACTAGGCACACACTGGGGACAGTACTGGATGTGAATGAAGGACTGTCCACATTCATAGTGGATGAGTAGTCTGGATGCCATGTGCGTTCCAACAAAATGCACTAGGTATTTATGTGAATTCCCACAAGAAAAAGGCATTAAGATCTTGTCAAACTTCCACATCATGGGGTAAAAACTCTGAGCCAAGGTGTAGGTCCCTCAGCACTCTTAGGTCAATATCAAAAATGTTTCCTTGCAGCCAGTAAATCACTTCATTATTGAGGCAAAGCATGAAGCTCACATTACAGCACCTGTCACAGTCTTTGAGACCATCACCAACATTATCTTTAGGCAACACTGTGTATGACACCTTCCAAATGTACCTGAAATGTATAAGTGTTGGTTGTAACACAGAAGTTACTCACCAGGAATATATTTTGCCAGCTGGTATTAATCACATCATATTGCATCGTCTGAAAATGAGAAAAGTCACACTTACAGTCATTTTCCTGAAAAAGGGGAAAAAGCTAACATTTGCAGAAATTAAACATTTTGTGATGAAAAACAAAATATATTTGCATTAGAAAGTAAATACAGCTTCAATAATACACCAGTTCAGTTCTGCCAGTATTACTAACACTTGGGCTACTGACCAGTGAACTGTATGGATACTAACATATGAGAAAATAATTTATGTATGATATGCACCACTCAGCACAGCCCACAGGTAACAGTGCATGCACCAAGTATTACCTTTGTGACTTTACACTGTCGCATAGTGAATGGTATGGCCCATTGTGATGGACTTGCTGTGGTTGCTTCACCTGTCCAGCCATACACCACACATGAGACTGCAGATGGCATTAATGTGCTGCTGCCTTAGGCTGACCATCACCATTATCACCATTGATAGGGCAAATGATAGAGAGAGAGCGCTGCACTGCCACTATCAATGACTGTTAGTGACTGGCTGTGGCAGGTGCACACGAGACCAACACATGATCATGTTATGCAGAATGCAGTAGGCCATAAACATTCTGCATGCAAAAGCAGGCTCATACTGAAGGGCCCTCCCTGACTCATTCAGGCAATGCAGATGGGGCTTGAGCAGGCCAAAGACTTACTTAATGACTATCAATGTCCTTGACAGTGTGGTATTAAAGCACACCTCAGCAGCACCCTGTAGGCTACAGACTGTTGTCACTAGCCAAGGTTCAAAGGGGTAGCCTACATCACCTGGAAAACAAACAGGGCGGGGACAGATAACAAAGGAAGAGATTCATCACTTCTACCTATATCACTATATAGATAGAAAAGAGACTATGATTAACAAAGTGAGAACAGTCTGCACTTACTAACTAAGTGACCATGCTGAATCTTACCATGCAGGAGCAGTGATGTAGTGAACCTGTGTGCCATATATGAGGATCATGGGCAGTACCAGGGTGCTGGCCTGATATGTTGGTAATGAATTTCTGTGCATAACACATCACCTGGCAGTGGATGAAATGGTAGCTCTTCCTGTTATGGTAACTGAGATGCCCCTGCACTGGCCTAGTAATTGAGGAGCCTCAGTCCTCACCACTAACACCAGTGAGGGATGTGCACATTGGTAGGATGACAAGTACACACATAGTAAAGTACACTTTCCTTTAAGAGGACACAGAGATCACAATCAGTCTAGGGCTGGTTTTTACGTCTCTCTCCAGATCCCCAAGAAGACTCCCCACTCCCTGTCCCTGCCCACGTAGGTCACACACACACACGAACAAACACACACACACACACACACACACACACACACACACACACACACACACACACACACACACACACACACACGCGCGCACACTTTGATATTGCATTTATATATGAACACACAGACATGCCTGGAGAAGGCTGGCACAGGTTCACTAGCTATGCCCCCTTCTGCCCAGACTATATGGTAGTATCAGCTGCCACCAACCACTACTTTATCAGCTACTATAAGGTCCTTCCCAAAGGGTGACCAATTCTGCTGTGTAATGTTATGATTATCCAAATGGTAAGTGTGACCAAGACTAAGGCTATTGGAGTGGCCCATACACTGTCACCAAATACATATGCAAGTACTCTATGAGCTTAAATATCTCTAAACAAACCAGCCACAATTAAAAGGTTTAAATATATTTAATAGTAAATAATAAAAGATCAATACAATATTCAATCACTTAGCACAGTGACTACAGAGTTCAGAATCACAGGAAATATTCTAAAACAACATTGCAGGACAGTCTCAAATAAATACAGAAGACATCTAAACTAATCCTATTATATTCCTGTCTCTCTCTCTAAGAGAAATACTAAACCTAAATCTTATTTACAGAGCAAGGCAAATGCAAGTGCTGAATGGATGTTTTCAGGTCCAAAGACAAGATACAAAATGGCCAGACCCACTCTCTGAGATAGTTCTTAAGTTACTGTCAAACATTTCTGCTGGGTTATCTCAGATTACATCATTCTTGTCACCTCTGCCTTTAGTTTTCAGGCCAACAGAAACCTACAAGTTAGCAGCTCAGTATCAGGAATACTTATTTCGTAGAAGCTGACACTTATCTCATAGAAGCTTGCCTAAAACTGGAAGTCCTAAAACTGTTACACACTTTTGCCTTTGAAACCTGTAATTATTTCTGTTTCCAGACCATAGAAAGAAATTCTAGTTGCAGACATTCTGCCTTCTAGCAGTGATAAACACAACTGTAAAATTTTTACTTGTTTTCTCAGAGTTTGCAATTTAACTCTGTATGTCCCAACTTCTACCATGAAAACATACATTTGCATCAGCATATAGTCCATATACATTTCTGCTCTTCTCCAGCAGGGTGCACTAACATTACCTTTATGAAGCTCAACACATAACATACAGCTTACTTACATTTGTAAAGCAAGCCTATGGATCATATTAATATTTACAATGACAGAATTATTTACAAAATTCTACCTAGCTTGGCCTGCAGCCTTCATAGTAACTTTCCCCCTGAGGTCCAGATGGAAAAATTATAGCAAAATTGGTGAAACCTATCACATCAAGCAACTCAGAAAAGCATACATTCCAAAAAAGGCACACATGGTACAGACTCTGACCTCTGGTGACACTGGGTAATAGAAATGCTCACCCACATATTCCAAGACTATGTGGAAGATCTGCTGCAGTATCTTCAAGGAAGAAGCCTTTGACATACCTGCATCACCAGTCTCTCTCTGAAAGGTGTAGGTAGCAATTAGAGTGAAGGCTACACATACCTTATTATCTTCAGATATGGGAAGGCCTCTATTCCTCAGTTCACATTTATCAACCATAGAAACTTACCAAAGCCCTTGTTATATCTCCGTCCACTCTAAATCTATCCAGTGATTTATGTTCAGCAAAGTTCAAGTGGTTAATCTTTTCCTGTACTTCTTTCTTGTAGGACAATGAGTACTGCTGAGAGCACTGGATATTGGCACTGTAGAGACAAGTAGCTCAGAATGGGAAACAGTAAGGCCTGCAGCAAAACTGAGCAGCTTTGCTGATTGCAAAGTGGATGAAAAAAGAGCAGATTCACTTTTTAAAGCTGAAATGTGCATGGCATCTCATTTACATAAGTAAGTTACACATTTTCCACACATTTCTCATTATTTGCTCATTTGCATAGGACTTCCTAAATCAGTTTCTGAATTGCACCTTGTTTATAATTGTGTGCAACCAGCATGCATACCTGCTGCTCTCAAGTGAAATGACTCTGAATATCACCCATAAAATTCATTAGAGAATATCTAGACCATAGTCACTTCTGTAGGAATGGCTGACCTCCAATTCCCAGTTATTTAAGGGAAATTTCACTCAGGGACTGTTGGGGGGGGGGGGGGGCTCCTCAACCTCTGTCCTAGGGCCCACCTCATCTAAAAATGACGTGACTGAAACACACTCAAGATGAACACAGATTGAAAAAGGAATGTTTTTCATTGTATTAGGATGCTAACAATTGTGAGACTACTATTCTTGGCTAGGCTTGTAAGGGTCTCAGGACCAATAGGCTAGTAACGTCCCATGATCCTATGATCCTATACATGTTGTAGGAGTCAGATCATAAACCACGGTCAAGTATTTTTAAGAAATATTTGTTGAGCCACCAAATTACTGAGAATGTTGCTAAATTTAGGAAAAAAAAACACTTCACTTAGGGTACAGTATAACCCAGACACAAAAATGCACATTGCTGATACTTTAAGTAGGGTATTCCTGCAAGAACTGAAAAAAAGTAAGTTTGTTTAATCATGATTTACAAGTGGTATAGGTTGTATCTCAACATCCTACATCCATACGGCAGCTCAGAAAATTGAAAAACTGTCTAAGAGATGTGGAAATGACACAGCTGAAAGAAGTCTTCATGAATAAATGGGCTGATAAAATGTCAGCATTACCTCAAAGTCCTAATGCTTATTTTCCATACTGTGATGAATTGTTGTGTGCTCAACTGTTGCTTTTCAAGCCTGACAAGGGCATAATTTCTAATCAGGTGAGACAAGAAATGCCACACAAGATTCATGCATCTCATTTAAGCATTACAAAGTGCAAAGAAAGGGCATGAAATGCCATGTTTTGGTGTCAGATCAAACTAAAACCTTATGCACAACTGTGGAATTTGTGCCTCTGTGAAAAATTAAGAGAGAAAAAAATAAATTATTCTTTATAGTATTGCAGGATTATCACTGCATAAAGTGGGCACAGATTTCTTCCAGTACAAGAATCAACATTACTTTGTTTGAGAGAACTACCATTCAAAACACCCAGCAGCTGTTTGTCAGAAAAGTATGATAACTACCGCAGTTATCAGTGTATTTAAATGTACATCCTTTTCCCCTGGCCCATCAAAGCGAGTAATTTTCAGATACTGGTCTATGCTATACCACACAGAGTTTCAGTATCTTTATATAATACTTAGAATGCAGACTTGTAATACCAGCTTGACATTACTGTCAAAGTTGTGGATGTGCTGAAAGAACAATGCTATTAAAAATTCTGAAGAAACCTGACATGCTTTCTAAAGCAGACCGTTACCTTTTACTACCTTTGACTGTCACTTTTCAACTCCTAATTGAGAAAACTCAAAGCAAAGTTCCCAACCACGAAAACATTACTGCAATCACAGAATTGTCCAGATTATTTCTATTTGTTTACTGCGGTAGTGCCCTGATCAATACTGAGTGATACACAAAACATTTCACAAACAAAAAAAATACAGAAATACACAAATGTAAGCAGTAACAGTAGTTCAGACTAATTACATACAAAAATATGTATATACATTCTAGTGAACAAACACAGTGCAATGTACAATCAAGCAGTGTGTAATGTACAATATATACATTAGTTTCTAAAGTGGGTCAATCTTCAGTGTATCCTCAGAGAGGAGAAGAGACTCAGAAAGGATATAGGTTTGGTGATATGTCCAGTGTTGAAATAGAAACATTTGGCTTGGGTGAAGAAGTACTTTTTCAGTTGCATTCTTAATTTAGAATAAGTGCTGGTTTCTTTAATATTGATGGGAGAACTTGCCAAAGAGTAGATGCTTATTAAAAGGCAAGTAATTCAGAAAAAAACATATTATTATCAATATGCAAAGCTATAGCTGGTTTATTTAGTGCCCAGTGCCAATCCCAAATCTGGCACCCCATCCCCACAGCTCTTAGTTGAAGAGAGAGAGAGAAAAAATTGACTTTTTTTTAAATTGTAGCAAACTGACTGCTACATTTGTCACAAATGGCTTATAACAAATAGCTTAATGCCTTATTTTTTGCGAGACTGTGCTCATTTATTCAGAGCTTCCCTGTGCCTGGCTTAGACACCTGTGACTACAAGACTTGGATTGCTTCTAAAACCATCTGGACCTACAAAGTTGATAAAAGTATTTTTTTGTACTTGCTCTAACCATCTGAGTGCTGTTTAACACTTTTGTATTGGATTCAGTTTGTCACTGTACTGCACTACACTGTTCTTAGGTTGTTTTAACAGTAATCTGATGTTTTCTAACCTCTTCTGACACTGCAAAAGCTGTTCTGAGTTTGTGAAAGTTCTCCTGAGTTTGCCAAAATATTTCTAAGTTTTAGAAAGTGTTTATGTGTCCGTATGTTTTCCTATGTTTCCACAGTTTTTTCTGTATTTGTGAACATTTCGCAGGGTTTGTGAACTTATTTCCAAGGATTCCTGATAGTGCAGGAGTTCTGACTTTTTTAACGCATGTGTTACTGCACTTGAGCACAAAACCAGTTTGTTTTGCATAAAGAGGGTTTTTTGAACCCTGGTGGGAGCAGAGGGCTGATTCAACCCATCCAATTAAGGCTCTGTTTATGGAAAGCTTATTGTGTGTTTATCTGATTAGCCTGAGGGATTAACTGTATAATAGTCTGTCATCCTTCTGGTATAAAAGTCTTACATTTTTGTGAGAGTGTGCTCATTTATTCCGAACTTCCCTGTGCCTGGCTTGGACACTTGTGACTATAATACTTGGATTGCTTCTAAAACTAACTGTACCTACAAAGCTGATATAAGTAGTTTTGCACTTGTACTATCACAGTGCTGTTTAACACTTCTGTGCTGCATGAATTGATTTTGTTGAATTTGTCATTGGTTTTCAGCCTGCACTTGTTAAAGAAACATCACTGTTTGTGACTGTGCTGCTCTTAGTTTTTTAACAGTATTTGGGTATTTCCCAACCTCCTCTGATACTGCAAACACTGTTCTGGGTTTGCCAACGTTCTCCTGAGTTTGCCAGAATATTTCTAAGTTTTGCAAAGTTTTTTCTGGGTTTGTAGAAGTTCTCCTACATTTCTTCACTTTTCTTTTGTATTTGTGAACATTTCTCAAGGTTTGTAAACTTATTTCCAAGGATTCCTGATAATGCAGGAGTTCTGCCTTTTGCTGTAAAGCATTTGTTACTGCACTTGAGCTCAAAATCAGTTTGTTTTACATTAATAGTTTTTTTTGCACTCTGGTGGGAGCAGAGGGCTGATTGAGTTGAGAACTGCTGGTGCAAGGCTTATTGTGTGTTTATGTGATTGGCCTGAGAGCATAACTGTGTAAACATCTTTCATCCTGCTAGTATAAAAGCTTTGTGTTTGCACATCATCCAAATGCAGTTACCTGTGCCTTGTGTATAAGCAAACTTCTCCAGTTTAAAATTCTGTAAAGGAAACATGCTGCATAGTCTCCCACTGTTCACAGCTGCTCGAACAGCTGCCAGTTTGTGCAGAGCGGAGCACCACTGCAGGTAATCTAATAATATACTACTAAACATCCTAACTTAGACCTTTAAGTGACTCTCCCCTACTCTTTGCCATCTTCTAAGGATCTGGTATAATGGATATGTGCTTCCCTGTCATCTCTGATTCTGACCTGGTGGATATGAGCATCCTGATGCAGTGTAGTAACTGTCTCATGTTCACTGACAACCATTTAATTTTAAAATGGACATACACAGTGTTTGAGAGATATAGATGCACAGTGCCATTAGTGGCAAAGCTGTCACAAACACACAAGAAAACTGCAAACCAGGTTGTTAGCATTACACTCAAAACACTCACTGCCAACACCAAGGAACAAACACATAGACCTACATATGCAGAAGTACTCACTTGTAATCTACCAAAACCTCCAAGACCTCCTTAAAGCATCTCTCAGTGGCCCTGCACACACTCTAAAAAGACAGAACCTCTCACAACACATAACTCTGAAAATCATAGTAGTCTGGCTTCCAAGACCATAAGACAACACACCACACAACAAACAATTAAGTTATTGGGGATTCCATTATAAGACATACTGCTGTCCCCCTTACCAGGCTAAACTAAGAGAAGATCACATTGAGCTGTCTGTCTGGAGCCAGGATCCACCAGATCATGCATGCACTTAAGTCTGTAAACCACAAGTACCAGTATGACACTGTCAAAGTCCATCTGGGCATAAACTACCTAAGATGTACCTCACTGGACTATATGAGGATAGACATGATGGAGCTCTCTGAATATGTGTTCCAAGCTGGTATGAAACTACCATTGAATAGCATCCTACCTTCACCAATAATGATGCTACATTACCAGAAAAAAATGATTGACTTCAACAATTGGCATCGTTTCTGGTGTCACAGCAAGGGGTTCCAATATCTGTCAGCCTGTAGAGACATGACTGACAAATCAAGATGCTTTGCCAGAGATGTTTGCACTTTTCACCACTTGGTTTCTGTATACTGGCAAAAACTTTAACTATTCCACACAGTGACTGTTCAGGCCATGCCAAGTTGTTAAACCTTACAACATAATAAAATCACTTGCAACTACCTGAAGGTCTGCTGCACAATGCTAGGAGTTTAAATAAAAAAACTACACTCTCTAGAAACACTCCTCACCCTGGAGAATGCAGACACATGTGCAGTCATGAAAACATGGTTCAGGACCTTAGAAAGCACCCCAGCTATTAAAAGCTACAATGCCTTTCATACATTTCAATCACCCACAAAGCTCAGGATAAAACAAAGGGAGGAGATATCTCACTGTTCATAAAGTACAAGTGCACTGCTGGACTGATATAACAACATGACTCACCTGAGCTGCTCCATACCCAACTAATTATAGGTGTGACCCCTTATCATATCCTTGCTAGCTACAGATCCCCTAACTTGAGTCTGGAAAACCAGACCTTCTACCTAAACCTACTGGAATCTCTTAACATTCAGCCTAACACCATACTTATGGGTGACTTCTACTATCCCTCTATAAACTGGGAGACTTATATTGTCTGTAATTCACTTGCTCAGAGGTTTTTGCACTTCATTAGTGCAAACACCCTGGAGCAACTAGTTATTTCCCAGCTAGAGGTACAAATATCCTAGACCCAGTATTCATGAACATGGGGGTTGCTGCTCCTCCCCATACATTAACTCTTTTCTAGTAACTGCTCCCCACAAAATGATCTCTTTTAGTATTAAAACTAACCTAGAACTCCTATCATACTCCAAACCTGTTAATAACTTCAAGCTATGCAACAGCTTATTAACCTTCCAAGCCCCTCTGAACCTGGATGATGCTGAGGCCTACTCTGAGCTATACACAAAAGCATTTAACAACTACATTCATAGTTGCACAGAGGAAGCAGTACCTGTCTGAGTCAAACCTATGATTGCTAGCAAAATTAAACCACCATTTTGGACCCCCAGCATAAATAGGCTATTCAATAAAGGGAAAAAATCATCTTCAAAGACAAGAAGGAACAGACAAAACAGTACAAGAAGATGCTCACCAGTCTAAACAAACAAATTAGAGAGCTGGTCAAATATACCAAAGGAAACTATGAGGGAATGATAGCCTCCCAGGTGAAAGATAACCATAAGGCTCTTTTTTTTAGTTATGTTTGTAACCTCAGAGGAAACACTCAGCAATGTGCCAAGTTAATCCTGAATAGCAACACTTACACCCTGCTTAAAACTATAGTAAACCTGCTGGACGACAAGTTCAGTTCAAACTGTGCCCCCCCATTACCTCCAAACACACCCAAAGAAATACCTGCAACCACACAACCATCCCCCTATTGGTCATTATGAGGGAACAGGTCCTTACTGCACTCTCCAAAGCCAAAAATACAGCCTCCATGGGTCCCGACAAAATTCCAGGATGCTTCTTAAATAGCTTAAAATCAAATCTATTAGGATCACTAGAAACCCTCTTTAAGTACAGCCTCCAGACGGGTCTATCAACTGACCTAGGGAACTACAGACCCATAAGCTTGACCAGTCTTATCTGCAAGGCCATGGAGGTAATTAACAAGCACCTGATGAATAATGACATAGGAACTCTCCAAAAACTAGACCAGACCCAATTTGACTTTGTCAGTGGGAGGGTTTGCCTGCTCAGTCTAGTGGACTTCTTTGAGAAAGTCACCAGGAGCATGGATGAGGGTAAAACAGTGCACACCGCTTATTAAGACCTGGCCAAAGCATTCAACAGAATCCCTTACTTGGGGATCATAGATAAACTTACTTAGGCATAAACCCTTGCATCATCAGATGGATAGCCAACTGGCTCACTGACAAGACACATGTTGTATGGATAGGTGAACCCACTTCTGATAAGAAACCAATTATTAGCAGTGTCCCACAGGGGGTTAGTGTTGGGACCTCTCCTGTTTGGTATATACTTCTCTGAAGTGAAGGCCAATGTTGGGGGCCTCTGTCTCACTAGGTTTGCTGACAACTGTAAGCTGGGAGCAATCACTGAATCCTTAAATAGTGTTGACATTATACAAAAAGGCCTAAAAATGACAAAAGACTGCTGCCAAAACCATGATCTGAGACAAAATGCTAAAAAATGCATGGTTGTACATCATTTTTTCGATCACAATTTCTGTGATTTAAATTTGTGCGAAAGTGCCGATTTGCACTACATAAACATGAATGCCACAATGTCGAACCTTGCAATAGCAAATGCAATAAAGCATTCGCTGTGGTAAAGTTCGACATTGTGGTGAAGATTGCACTATAGTGGGGATCGAGATATGTTCCCTTTCCCTCACTGTAGTGCGATCTCGGAGTTTGTATATATAAGTAGGGGTGTGTAGGGGGCTTGCCCCCCTGCAAAAACGTTCTTTACTGTGCAACAGATGGTATTGCTGTTACCAGAAGTATGGTGACTGTTCGAAAATGTCGAATTTGACATTTGCGGTCACTACACCTCGAGATTTTTTGCATTTGGAATTTGAAATTTCGCGGTTTATGTTCGACATTACTGTGATTTGTCATTGTTCATTATGGTTATGTGATAGTAAACCAAAATTCATAATCATACCCTTTGGCTAATCAGATATCCCTGCAAATTACAATACTTTATAGCACACTCCTAAAAGTAAACTCAGTAGTGACAGACCTAGGAACACAGATAGATAGTTACCTAAACTTTGACAAAGAGATAGCTACAGTAGTGAGGAAATCCATCTGTGTGGCTCAAATTATCAGTAAAGGCATGACATCAAGATCAAAGGAAGTCATAGTGCCATTGTACTCAGCCTTCATCACGCCCATAATCGCGTACAATGCTGTCTTCTGCATGTACCTAACCAGGTACTTACACCAATTGGAGTGGCCCCAGAGATTTCTCACTTAAAAAAAATACAAAGCATAAAACATATGTCTTATGAAGATGACTAAAGGCCCTATCCCTTTCCTTCATCTCATATCATTTATTGAGTGTGTCTAATGACTGACCTACAAGGTATTCTCTGATCCAGCTCTGATGAAAATGTTACATAATTGCAAGAAAAATTATATAAGGATTATGCATTCCATGGACCTGTACCTTATTTGTGACTCTACAAGAACTTGCTGGAGAGACAGATTTGTATCCCAAAGGTTACCACATCTATGGAATAAACTTCCCACCTTTGTAATACAAAGCAAGGCCCTCACTCTCTTCAAAAATAATTTGGATAGATGGCTGCAGAACCACAAATTCCCTCCTGGGGTACTGCCCATGTCCCTTATAGACAGAGGCAGTATGTAAAATGACACAGGGCTCCAAGACCTAAAGACCCACTACTGTGATACTCCCCCATCCCATATCTAGAGAATTAATATATAATGTCATATCCTGGGTAGTACTGGATAGGCTTGTAAAGAAAGGCTCTTGTGGCATTAGTCTAGTAGTCACCTATGAACCTATGAAGTCCAGAAGGGCTAAACTGTATCTCTGTACCGGCATTCAAAAATGACAGTATAGAAAAGATTTCAGGAACTGCACTTCCCAATTGTACCACCTAACATCTTACTCGCAAGGCTGCTGTCCCCTTTGCCCCCACCCTTCTTCTTTTCTGTTAACATGCAGCAGTTTTTCATCCCAGTATAATCTCAATATACAACTAGACTACAACACATGAAATAGAGAATGTAAATAGGTAAGCGCTTTCGTTCTTAATCACTTAGAACTTCATCAGACCAAATAAAATATGTCAGAACCACATTTAAAAAGTTTGCAATAAATTTGCATGTTCTAAATTAACCAATCTTATATAATAAAATGCAAACGTATGATTAAATGCAAACTGTTTAAAAAATAATAATAATATTAACACTCTAGTTTAATCCAGGGGATTTGACAGCATTTAATATTATCTGCCACATGGTTACTTTGCATTCAACCATGCAGACTAAATCATCCCCATAATCTACATAATACAATGTATCAACCACTAAGAAAGTACATTTCTTAAAGTGACAGCATACCAAACTGTGTCTCTCCAAGGAATTGCTTGAATCCTTATTCCTGATAGCAAGAACATGTTTGTACAGCCACTCTGACAAATTAATTTTAGTTTTGCCAACATGAAATGCATCACAGGTATCACAGTGTACTAAGTAAACCACATCTCTAAGTAACAAACTACAATCATGCTATTATAAAATTGCAAAATTTGCCTCTGGCCTACCAAACAGCACACACCACTGCCAGGCTATTAAGGAATTGAAAGGGTTTGAATTTTCCCACTCCTTTCATTACACCGAACTAACTCTTGCTCATGAACTAATATACAACCTAAAAAACTGCCCTTTATTTCATTTTATCCTACAATCCTATATCCCCTCCCGGAATCTTTGATCTGCTAATAAACAGCTTCTAAGAGTATTCAATCCCAACAAGAGAACTTGGGAGGGTGGCCTAATGGTTAAGGTGTTTGTCTTATAAACACAAGGTGCAGGGTTTGATTCTCACAAGGGATAATTGGCTAAGCTTAAAATGGCTCACAACTGGACGAAACTTGTACTCCCACTCCATAGCAAAATTATGGAATACCCTTCCCTCCTCTATTACACAACTTGATTCTATAAAAACCTTCAAATTTGCCCTAAAAAGCCACTTTCATAATCAAATCTGCCCTTGTGCCCAGAAGTATAGACCACAGTAAATAAATATTAGATTTTGCCGACTAGTATGATTCTGTTCGATTTCAAGCAATTTTGTAAATCCTCTGAACTTCATTGACTTTTGTACTAAGTCAAGGTATGTCAATTCCTGTCTTGTCTCTATAATCATTATTAGGCAAAATCCTAAACTTCCCATGTATTGAAGTGCATATATATATATATATATATATATATATATATATATATATATATATATATATATATATATATATATATATATATATATATATATATATATATATATATATATATATATATACTGTCTTTTTTTCCCTCATACAATGAATTCCATTCAAAATACTGTATGTGTACTACTAACACCTAACCAGATTGTATAAAATGTTCTACTCTGTGTATTACTAGTCACTACAAAATTGTATGAAAAATTGTGTACACTGTTTTATTATTGTAAATATTATCTTGTTTTAAAAACTGGAGCATTTGTCCCTGGGCCTCCACTGAAAATGTTTTTTTGAGACACTGGACTTTCCCGGTCAACAAATGTCAATAAATAAATAAATAAATTCTTAGATTAACAATTAAATTTAACTCTATTATAAATTGCCTTACTGAAATTCCTAATAGTGCAACTTTGACTATTCAGAACATATCTACATGCTTGGCAGCTATAAGCACCGTAAGGACGAATGCCATCAATGAATGCAATATTATTTGATAAATTAAAAAATTAAGCCAAGTTGCAAACTTTTTTGTATGTAAATGTGGGAACAGACCCAACTAAGTGAACTAAATCAAAGTTGCCCTGAAAGATTTTCCAGTTTTAAGTTGTCTTGCACCTCAAGTATGATTGACAACATGTCAATAGTCATCAGCAAGGCAAAAGCATGTTAGAATGGGATGATAATATTAGTTATCTTCTTAGTGTAACGACAGCATAAAATGGGCTGAAGCTTAACAGACCTACAATTAATGACCTCATTATAGATTTTACATAGAGATTCTGAGGGATAACCTCTAGCTACAAAGATTTCAGGAAACCAATCTCTTGAAGAAAGATCTCATCATTGCTAATAAGTTTACTCAGTTGAATGAGTTGTCCTGTGGCTACATTTAATGAGGTTTGAATGCAAACTACTGAAATGTAAATAATTATTCACAAACGTTGGCTTCAAATAAATACTACTATGAAAAACTGCAGATTCTACATCTAAATAAATAACTAGATCCAAAAAAATGGTTGGACAACCATGAGAACCTAATGTAAATTAAAAAAAAAACAGTACTAAGATTAATCTCATCAAAAATGTTAAACATTCATCCCAACTTCCATTCCACAAAAAAAAATCAAATTGTCGATCAGACCTACCATTGAGTGCAATGCCTCGTTTAGCATGTACCTTACCAGACACTTTCAACAGTAGGAATGGCCACAAATGTTTCTCACCAGGAGAATTTAGGAAGGCTATGTATTCAGTCTCCTAGAGGCTGCTGAGAAGGGATCTTTGCCTGGCTTACAGGGTTTTTTCAGACATAGCCCTGATGGATCTGCTGCAAATGCACAAAACAAACGGCACCAGAAACACCAGATCCAGGGATCTGAACTTCACTTGTGATGCAAACAGAATGTGCTGGAAAGACAGATATGTGTCTCAAAGGATCCCAGCACTATGGAATAGGCTTCCCATCCATGTTAAACAGAGTTCATGACTGACACTTTTCAAGCCTTGATAATTGGATAGTAAGTCATCAATTTACCCCCTGTCTATCCACCATGTCCATTATGGACAAAGGTCGTCAGTAAGAAAAGTATTATCCTAGCTAATACCCCCTTCCCTTAGATCTTTTAGTTACCTCACTACTAACATACCTCCCTGTATAGATGCCCATGATGCTTGTGTTCCAAATGGGTTTGGGGTGTGTGGCTTGGCTTGTAAGGACCCTAGTAGTTGTTACTCTAGCAAAAACATATGAACCTATGAAATCAAATTAAACAACTTGTCAAACATAGCATTATAATATAACAATTCACTTATACATGTTTGGCATTTTGAATGTCTACAGTATGAGACAAGGCAAACTATTTCCATGCTTTCCATCACTTCAAGGACCAACGTCAAGGCAGCACATCTTATACATCACATTCCCCGCAGGGTGCTTTGTTGATGGAACAAAACACCATGGACGATGCTTAGCACAGTACTGTTTGTAGTCTCTTTAGGAGATTTTCCCAGTTTCTTTTAGGTGAGCATTACTTGTAGTACTGCAAGTTGATGTTTATGACTTCTACATCACCCAGATTACTTAGCAGCTGAAGACATGTAGAAGCCTGAATGACTGGCTTTCAGTGGTCTCATTGGGGAACCCACTCATAGTATCCCTGGAGTTGGTCAGCCATTATTGCAGTCCATAGAGGTTAGGTTCATAGGTTCATAGGTCCAGACGTGGAATTAGTTGTGGATTGCATCAACTATACTCAGCCAGGGGATATTTTGCTTGCTGACAAATTCAGCTCAAATTTCGCTTTCCCATCAACCCCTGTTCTCCCACCAAGAAATACTCTCCACCACTCCACCACAAATTATCACCAAATAACAGGTTGACACTGCACTCTCAAAGGCTAAAAACAAGGCTTCAGTGGGACATGATGATATACCAGGCTGCCTCTTAGCTTAAATCAGGACTTAACAGGACCATTAGGAGCTCTGTTTAACCACAGCTACTAGACTGGCTTTGTCCTGATAGAGTGGGAGACAACAACAGTCATCCCTCTGCATAAAGGGGGACCATGTACTGACCCTATTAACTAATAAATAAATAAATAAATAAATAAATAAATAAATAAATAAATGACTGATCTAGGGTGGCCGTGGTTCATAGGTTCATAGATTCATAGGTGTTTACTAGGCTAATGACCACAAGGTCCTTTTTAAGCCTAGCCATGCATCCCAAATGTCTGACAAGTTCTGATACCCTTGATAAGTGTAAGCATGGACCTGGGAGATTAACCATTTACAGGTTACCTGTGTCCATTAGAGATGTAGGTGCCATACCAGGGATGAATTTCCAGTTTGCCATCTAATTGTCCAAGTTGCACTTGAATTTGGTTAGTTAGGAACTCTGCTTCACATGGATGGAAAGCCTGTTCCATAGATGGGGTAGTCTCTGGGATACATACCTATCTCTCCAGCAGGTCCCATTTATATCATAGGCAAGGTTTAAGTCTTTAGAACAGGTAATTCTGGTGTTGTTTGTTTTGTGCATATGCAGGAGATCCATCAGAGTGGGATCTTGCCCTGTATGCCAGGCATAAATCGCCCCTAAAAAGCCTGTAGGAGACAGAATACAGGGACAGGGCCTTGGGACAGTCTGCATAGGACATTTTACTTTTGCCCTGTATTCTTTAGTGAGGAACCTCTGTGGATGTTCCAGTTGTTGGAGATGCCTGGTTAGGTACATATCAAAGGGGACATTGTACTCAATTATAGGTCTGATGAATGCTGAACACAGTGGAACAATGGTTTCCTTGGACTTAGATGCAATACCTTTGTTTATAAATTGTGCAACATAGAGTGATTTCCTCACCACTGTAGACATGTGATGGTCAAAGGCTAGATTACTATCTATTTGTGTCCATAAGTCCCTGACTACTGGATCAACTCTAAGGGGTGTGTTGTCAATATGATAGTTACCAGGGATGGATGACTTCCCAAAACCTACTATTATGCATTTTTTGGCATTTAGTTTTAGTCCATGACTCTGACAGCAGTTGTTTGTCTGTGTCAGCCTCTCTTGGAGAACATTTGTGTCAGTGTAAGATTCAATGATAGCTCCTAATTTGTAATCCTCTGCAAATTTAGTCAGCCAGAGACCACTGATATTAGCCTTGACTTATGAGAAGTAAATGCCAAAAAGGAGCGGTCCAAGGATTGATCCACGAGGGACTCCACTTGTGACTGGCCTCTTTGTAGAGGTGGTTTCCCAATTCTTACTTCCTGGGTCCTGTCTGTGAGACAGTTTGCTATCCACTGGGTGATATATGGGTTTGTACCTAACCTCTTGAGTTTGCCAACAATGCCTGAGTAGGGCATTGTGTCAAATGCCTTGGCCAGGTCAAGCTAAGGAGTGTGAACGATTTTGCCCTCATCCGTTGCTTTGGTGACCTTTTCAAAGAAGTCCACCAGAGTGAGTAGGCATGATCTATGCTTGATGAAACCAGACTGGGTTGGATCCAGTGTCTGGAGGTTTACTATATCTCTATTGATCATCTCCATGATAATTCTTTCCATGGCTTTACATATAAGACTAGTGAGACTTATGGGTCTGTAGTTTCCAGGGTCTGTAGATGGTCCACCTTTATGCAGAGGGATGACTGTTGCCTTTCTCCATTCATGAGGCATGAAGCCTGTTTGGAGGCTACAGTTAAATAGTATTTCCAGAGGCCCTGATAGGTCATGTTTCATGCTATTTAGAAGGCATCCTGGGATATTGTCTTGGCCCATTGATGCAGTGTTTTAAGTCTTACAGAGAGCATTAAGGACCCGTTCCTTAGTTATAGTAGGGGGAGTTATATTTGATGATATTTCCTGTGGGAAGGTTAAGGGGGAGAGAGCGGTAAAGTTGGAGCTGAATTTATCAGCCAGGAGGTTTGCTATATCTTCTGCCTCAACATAGGTGGCTCCTTTTACAATGAGCTCTGCACACAATTGTGGTGGTGCAGTGGTTAATGTTGTCACCTCACAGCAAGAGGTTCTCCAGTTAAATTCTTGGCTGGGGTGCCTTCTGTGCAGAGTCTGGATGTCCTCCCTGTGGTTGTGTGGATTTCCTCTGGGTGCTCTGGATTCCTCACACATTCCAAAGACATGCAGTAGGTGGATTGGACACTCTAAATTGGCTGTAGGTGCGAGTGAGTGGTATGGATGAACTACCACAGCAGGGCTAGCCACCTGACAGTGTAAATCTTGGCCTAAGATGATTGTCACTGTTGAAGTGACACCCTGACCCAATGTGCAAAATGGGAAAAAAAGGTTGAGGATGGATGGATGGATCTACTGATTCAGGAATGTACAGACCTGTAAGTTTGACTAATCTTATATGTAAGGCCATTTAAAGAATTATCATGAACCTGATAAATAATGACATAGGAAACACCCAAACACTGGACCTGACCCAATTCTGCTTTGTCAAGGGGAGGTCATACCTACTGAATCTGGTGGTTTTCTTTGAGAAAGTCACTGCTGCCATGGATGAGGGTAAAACAGTACATACCACCTACCTCGACCTGGCCAAGGCATTTGACACAATTCCCTACTCAGGTATTATAAATAAACTCACAAAAGTGGGCATAAATTCTTATGTCAGTAGATGTATAGCCAATTGGCTCATGGACAGGACACATGTGGTTAAAGTAGGCAAATCCAGGTCTAGCAAGAGGCCAGTTACTACTGGTGTTCAACAGGGCTTAGTGCTGGGACCACTCTTGTTTAGAATATACTTCTCTGAAGTTAAGGGTAATGTGGCAGGCTTATGGCTGACAAAGTTTGCTGACACCTGCATGCTGGGGGCCAATCACTGAATACCCAAGTGATGTAGCTATCCATCAGGAGGGTCTAGATCATACAAATGATCAGTGCCAGAACCACGGTCTAAAACTAAATGTAAAAAAATGCATTGTCATACCCTTTGGGAAATCAAATACCTCTGGAAATTACAACATCAATAGCACACCCCTAAGAATAGACAGAGATGAGAGATCTAAGTAAACAGATAAATAGTAGCCTGAACTTTGACCGCCATGTGTCCACAGTGGTGAGGGAGTCCTTCTATGTGGTACAATTTAAAAGCAAAGGTATGACACCCAGATCCAAGGAAATTGTAGTCACACTGTACTCAGCCCTCATAAGACTAATAATTGAGCACAATGTGCCATTTAGCATGTACTTGTTTAGGCACTTACAGCAGTGGGAGTGACCTCAGAGGTTTCTCAAGGAAAAGAAAATACAGGGTGTAAACAACATGTTCTGTGTGGATAGACTAAAAGCCCTATCCTTTTACTCTGTCTTCAGTTAGTTATTAATGGATGACCTATGCCTGACTTAAAGCACTCACAAACTCAGCCCTAATGGAGCTGCTTCACATCTGCAAGTCAAGCAGCATGCGGGTCAGCTGAGCTAGGGATCTAAACTTAGTCAGCAGCTCAAACAAAACATGCTGGGGAGACAGATATGCATATCAGATATTGCACCTTCTTTGAAACAGGCTTCCTATTCCCGTTAAGCAGAGCCCGTCCCTAGCTCTCTTCAAATGCAATTTGAATCAATGGATGGGGAATTGTAAATTCACACCTGGAGTAGTGCTTATGTCTCTTATGGACAGGGGCAATCTGTAACATACTCAAGGCATAGGCAAAAACCCATGCCATCATCTTGCCCCTAGGGACCATTTAGTGTGTAAAATCAGGTTATATGGGCTCTTAAGCTTTTAGCCTAGCAATCTATGAAGGGAGAAATTTGGATTTTTTTGATAGGAGAGAGAAAGAGAGAAATGTCAGGGCCAATATTAACTAAGGACAGTATGGTCTTTATAAAGTAGTTGTTGAACTGGAATGAGATTGATGCAGTGCAGTTACTGGTTGTTCGGGAAGGGGTGGTAGATTGTCAGGGGTGCAATAACCTATTTAGGGAAGACCAGAAAAGTTTAAGGTTTTTGTTTGATGTTTGTGTTGAAGGTCATTATAGCAGGTTTGTTTATCCAGTTTGATATGGAGTTTAGCAAGGGTTCTTAGGTATCTAAAGACCTGTATTGAGTTTTGAATATTATGTTTATAGCTTTATGCTTTGCCACATTCTAACATACATCAGTTGTTTTGCTTCCTTAGCCATAGTGCAGAGTTGGATGTGAATTTTTTATTGCAGACTGCAGCTAACCTGTTAAGGATTTTTAGGAAAATGTCACTGAAATGGGAGACTGCCGAGTCTAGAGGGATAGATTTTAGTATATTCTAATTATAGTGAAATAGTGTTTTAATAAAGGTGTCTATATAATTTATTTGTCCTGGCTATTCTAGCTTCAAATGCCATATGTTGGCAAGCGATCACTTATGCTGTCTGGTAGGCAATCAACTGGAATTTCTTTGTGTATTTTTCTGGTGAGCACCCAGTCTAAGGTTGACTGCCTGATGGTGTTTTCGTCTGTTCTAGTGGGAGAAGAAATTACATGTATGGATTCTGTTGGAGTAGTGCTGCTTATAAGCTGCCAGTCTATGTTTAGGTCTCCTAGGAAGATGGTTTCTTGTTGGACATTATGAGATGTCCGGTGAAGGAGATTTTCAGCAATATTGATGTGGTTACCAGGTGGGATGTACAAAGCTGAGATACAGATTATTTTTCTATTATTTAATTTTTAGTGCTGCTCTCAACATTGTTAAATTTTGTGATCTCTTGTTTAAGAGGGTTATATTTAGGGTATATTTAGGGATTTTTATAGAGAATTGCAACACCTCCTGCTCACTTGCTTATCCTTTCACTGCAAATTATATTAAATCCTGGAGAGGTGATGTCATTATCAGGTATTTCTGGTTTTAGCCAAGTTTCTGTGGTAATAACTATATCGGGGAGTGGACAGTGAGGTAGGTATGGATGTCATGGATTTTATTACATATGCTATTCATGTTCATATTTAACAAGCGGAGGTTATGCTTGGAGGATAAATGTGTCTTAGTAGTGTTGCACTGGGCGTGGTTTGGTCTGGATAGAGTTGCTGATGGAACGGGCCAATGTTTTAAGTGAATGTCTCCACTGATTCATTGAAAAGTGTATAACCAAATAGGCCTTTGCTTTAGTTTTATTGCTGCCATGGTGGTTAGATAGATCAGTTTTGTAAGTTTGCAGCTGAACACATCTGTGGTGGATGAATGGCAGAGGCTAGGTGATGTTGTAAGGGAAAAGTAGGATGGGGATTTGTTGGGTAGATGTGCATAAGTGAGCGAGGTATATTTTTGTATTTGGAATGTTTGATAGTTGGTGAGTTAGGCAAGAAAGCAAAGGAGAGTTTGTAGGATAACATTTATTAATGTCATTTTTAAATGCATAGTATATAGTAGGATTTAATGGATTAAAATGTTTGGGGCATAAGTAAGGATAAGTTACTTTGCTTTGTAGATTAGCAATAGATAATTAATTATATTATGTAATCTCTTCTTTAGTCAGGATATATATTAGATATGTGTTGTGGGGGTAGAGTTGTTAGTGTTCAAATACAAAGGTGAGGTGTTGGTAATTGGGGATAGGGTATGGGAAGTGGAGTGAGCCTGAATGGGGCACACCCTCCCATGAATATAACCTTATTTCAACAAAATAAACAATCAGTGGCACGGAAGGTAAGGTTTCCTGGTGAAGCTTAACAGCTGTAATTTTTTGTTTGTCTTTTCCCGGTTAGGGGTCACCACAACGGAACTCCGGTCCACTAATGATCGGCAGTAGATTTTTATGGTGCCGAGTTGCCAGCCCAACACCCAACCTTCAGCGAAGGCACACCCATTCACGCATGTCTTTCGAACGCCACTCGACCATGGGGAGGACATGCAGACTCCACACAGAAGGCCCTCCAACCAAAAATCGAACAGGAGAACCTCTTGCTGTGAGGCAACAATGCTACCGCTGCACCACCGCAGCTTATATGAAGCTTAACAGCTGTAATAAAGGTAAGCAAATGTTTGGACAGGTATACAGTGTAAGAGAAGTATTGAGAGATGGTGTAGTACAATACAGCTAAGGACAATTTAGAATTAATATGATTTCTCTGAAGGGAACGAGGAATGTGGGATTACTAAGTGGTACTGGGGATGATAAGAAAAGCACACGGCAGAGAACAATGCAGTAACAAGGAGACCAGCTGTGTTTCACAGCTGAGTCTAAGATGCCCTACTCTTACTCAGATAAAGGAGAAGTCCTTATACCCCTGGCTCTTTCTAGGGTGTGCAGCAACAGTTGTTCTTAGTCTGCTGCCCACGGAGTAGGTGTAGCACTGAAGGAGAATGTGTAGCAAGTAAGCGAGGGAAGCTGATTAAATTTTGTTTTAAGGAATCCTAGAGGTAACTTTCTAAGTTTGTAAGAGTAATATCTAAAATCTGTTCCTGATTTGGGGTCTTTCTCCTCCCTCCATTATTTTTGGCTTTCTCCAGAATTTTTACTCTAAGAGGTAGAGTGATATGAATGTGAACCAGTTCAATATAGTAATGTTTATCATTTTAATACTGCACTATTAAAGATGAGAACTCTATTTAATTAATTACCTGTGTTAATTTGCACTAGATCTTGTTTTGTTGTACCAATGGAGCTTTTCTATCTGGGCCTCCACCAGAAAGGGATCCTACACCCAGTCTGACATCCCCGGTCAGCAAATGATAATAAATGAATATCTCAATAAATAAAATATACCAATAAAAACACTTCTGTGTTAAACCTGATTGCTGAACAAGTACTGCAAACAGTTGCCTTACTCCCATTGCATGCCATATTACTACACCTAAATATAGTTATTGATGTCTTTATGTCTGGGAAAACGTAAATAAGATAAAACCAAATGTATTTATTATTTTATAAAATAGGGAAGGTGTTATATGTATGTATTTATATATACATATGTACATCAATTAGGTATTGTGTCTGTAAAAATATGTAGAAGTTTAAGTTGTCATGCATTGCAGTTACCAGGCATGTGGTCCAGGTGACCATGCAGATTCCCAACTGCAAAAAATCTAGTTAAGTGACTTGCTCATACAATAAGCAAAGGGATAGGTTCATAGGTGTGTACTAGGCTAATGGCCCTGTAACCTTTACAAGCTTAGTCCATAGAAGTGCCCTGGCACTGGGATACTGAAGAAGTTATACCACTGACTACAAGAAGCTGATCATTGATGGCCTATAACCAACTGCCGGACCAACAATACACTGTTTGTCCTGTCTACAAAGACAATGTGTGTGTGGGAGATAGAGAAAGCCAATGTCCTGCTTACAGAAACTGAGGCACAAGAAGAAAGAAATAGACTTTAAAGTTGTCTTCTTTGCATATATATATATATATATATATATATATATATATATATATATATATATCAGTTTGTGCAAATTGTTGGCAGATGAAATCTGAAAAAATCCAGACCCATTATTTAAGGTCCATTTTGACCCTGTATCTAATAAAGTACCCAAAATAACTACAACTAGGGTTACCACCTGTCCCACTTTGCAAGGGACAGTCCCTCTTTGGGTAGTTGTGTCCTGCGAAAAAATTAAAAAAATGGCAAATGTCCTGAGATTTTAGGACAAAAATGTTTCCTAAGTTTTCTTTAATAGTTGCATAAAACAATTATTTTTATCTAAAACACCTAAATGTTATATGAAATAGCATAAGCAACCCAAATGTTCCAAAAATAAGCTTTTATTTTTGGCAAAAAGGTGAAGTTCTGTCCTTTTTACTGGTCATGGGTATGTTTAGTCCTGCAAAATCTGACATTTCTACAAAAAATGTCCCACTTTGGGCATTTGAAAAGGTGGCAACCCTAACTACAACAGTAGAGGTGGAGAATTAAATAAACTTACTTGCTCATGTCATAAAGCTGGGGTGCTATAGGAGATAATTCTAGACAGAAAAGTGACATTAAAACTTGAGTTTCCAAACATTTACATATTTTTGCCACACATTTGAGGTCTGTTCTTCATAAAATTTGTAGTTTTCTGGCAGATCATGAAGTTGCTAAGTAATGACAGATATTTGAGGATTAAACTTCATAGCCTTCAAACAATGCATGCTAATGCAAAACATATTGTTCTTGCAGCTTTCTACATTGGCAAGAGCAATATTTAAGGTCTGTCCATCATGATTTTGGCCTTTGTCACCCCATTATTTTTTAATTTGCCCAGAATTCTTGTGCTGAGATTTTGAGAAGTATGCTGGAAGTGTGATGGGGAAAAAGCAACTGAAGCTTGTTCGGGTTAATATAAAGGGTACTGCAATGAAGAAGGCAGCTAAAGGGTGTTGCATTTAAAATGTAATGATCCATGAGCAGTTTCTTTCACTTTAGATAAAGGTTCTTACTGCATGAGTTAGAAAACGATTTAAGGGTGCTAGTATTTTTGCAGTTAATCATCAGGATCAATGTCAATGAACAGAGGCAACGTATTAAATGTGTGGACTCTATTACAAAGATCTTGAATTGCAGGGAAACCCACTATTTTGTACATGCATAGCACTCTGCTGAGGTTACACTTGGAGTATTTTATCCATTTTCAAGATCAAATACAGAGACTGATATTCACTTGGCAAAAAAGTCAAGAGAAAGCAAATAGAATTAGTAAATAGCTGTAGGGTGGATGGTATTAGGATATGTTGGGTTGTTTGGGTTAGTTTCATTTGGCTCTAGGAGGGATTTGATGATATGATTTGCATTCATCAGATAATAATGGGTACTTGTGGAGGGTGAATCTCAAAATGACAAACAGGGGCAGGGAGATGTCACAATTTTCACAGTAAGACCATGACATTTTGGCATAATATGAGAACATTTTTTGTGGAATATATGAAACGAGACTCCTGTAATCATTTAGTTAGGGACATCAGACAGAATGACACTATCAGAAATTATATTTATTTTATGTATCTTTTGATTTATTTTTGTATTTGTTAACCAGGGTAGAGCATTGATCCATATGGACCCTTTCAGACTCAGACTGGGAGCACTTTCTGGTTAAGCGGTTTGCTCATAGTCATACAGCAGGCAAATGGCAGCTAAAGGAATCAAACTTTGACCTGCAGGTAACAAATCATTAACAGCTCATAGCCTTAATCCTCCACTTGTAATCAGATTTACACCATGGATGCTATTCAAGATATATGATGCAACAGATCCTGGACTTGTGGGCCCTTAATGGCACAGGCAACAAGAAACAGAATACCCTTTAGGAGTATATATGACACTAAATAAAGGCACAGTGCATCTATTTTTTTCTGGTAGCTTACTGTTTGTAAGTTTTTTAGTTAGAAACCTCTAAGGTCTTTACTGTTGTTTGACATGTCTAATAAGTTCATAGGTTCATAGGTTCATAGGTGTGTACTAGGCTAATGGCCCTGGAGCCTTTACAAGCCTAGCCCATAGGATTACCCTGGCACTGTGCCACCCAGCCTTAGTTCCTAGTGCCTCTGTCAAGTAGAGCCACTGGAGTGATTCCCAGGGTCAATTTTCTATTTCCCATCCACTCATCAAGATTTTTCTTGAAGAGGCCCAGTGAGGTGCTCTGCTTGACATGTATGGGAAGTCTGTTCCATAACACAGGCAGTCTCTGGGCTATGAACCTGTCCCTCCAGCATGTTCTGTTGATTGTGATAATGAGATTGAGGTCTCTGGAGCTCGTGGTGCAGAGGGATTAGGATTTCTTTAGATGTAGCATTTCTAACAGAGCTGGGTCAGACATGGCTTTGTAAGTCAAGCAGAGATCACCTCTAAGTAGGCGAAATGAGACAGAGAATAGTTGGAGTTTTTTGAGTCTGTCCATATATAGGACAAGTTTTTAAGGCCTAGGATCCTCTTTGTGTGGTACTTTTGTGGCCTCTCCAGTTGTTGCAGGTTTCTAGTGAGGTACATGCCAAATGGGGCGTTGTACTCAATGATTGGCCTAATGAGGGAAGAGTAGAGGGAGACAATGACCTCTTTCTTCCTGGATGCAAAACTATTAGTAATGAGATGTGCCACATAAAAGGACTTTCTGACAACAGTGGCAACGTGGTGGTCAAAAGAGAGGTTGCTGTCAACTTATGTTCCCAGCTCTCTTATAATACTTTCTGTGTTCAGTGGACTGCTATCAATGTGGTAATTCAAGGGAACCGGGTTTTTCCCAAAGGGGATGAAGACACATTTTTTGGCATTGAGCTTATGGCCATGGTTCTGACACAAGTTGTTGGTCTCAGTGAGGCCTTTCTGTAGGATGTCAGCATCACTTGGGGAGTTAATAATATCTCCCAACTTGCAATCATCTGCCAACATTGTCAGCCAGAGTCCCTTCATGTTGGCCTGGACTTCAGAGAAGTAGATACCAAACAGGAGAAGACCCAGGACCGAACCCTGTGGGACTCCACTCGTGACTGGTCAGCAGTTTGACTTGGAGTCAGCTACTTTCACACTGTGGGTTCTATCTGTGAGCCAGTTTGCAACCCACCTAGTGATATAGGCGTTGATGCCTAGCTTAGTAAGTTTTTCTATGATTCCTGAGTGGGGAATGGTATCAAAGGCCTTGGCCAGATCAAGGTAGGCTGTATGAACCACCATACCTTCATCCACAGCTCTGGTGACTGACTCAAAGAAGTCAACCAAGTTGAGCAGACATGATCTACCCTTCATAAAACCAAACTGTTTAGGATCCAGAGTTTGGAGATTCCCTATATCCTTGTTTATTAGGTCCATGATGATGCGTTCCATAGCTTTACATGTCAGAATCATCAGGCTAATTGGGCGATAGTTCCCGGGGTCTGTAGTCACTTCTCCTTTGTGGAGAGGGATGACTGTAGCAGTGCACCATTTGGTAGGGACAAAGCCTGAGGTGAGGTGCCAGTTCACTCTGTAGTTCATGTAGAACACAGCCAGGGATACTGTCAGGTCCCATTGAAGCTGTATTCTTGGCCTTGGACAGTGCTGTTTTAACCTGTGCAGCAGTAATACTGGGTGCCTGGCAATCTACTGGTATTGTGATTGGTTCTTTGGGGGGTGAGAGGGGTAAAGTTAGCACTGAATCTGTTCGCCAGTAGATTTGCAATATCTGTTGGCTCTGTATGGGAGATACCATTGTGCAGTAGCTCAGAGCAAATCTGGGTGTTGCCATGGTGATTCTTTACATAACTATAGACGGCCTTGTGGTTGTCTTTACTATCTGCTGCAATTCTGTTTTCATAGCTTGCTTTAGAGGATTTGATGAGGGATCTCAACCTTTTGCTGAGGCTGATAAAGGAGTTTTTCCAGTCTTGGGACTTCACCTTATTCCACATCAGTTTCCTCCTTCTGTTGTAGAGTTTGCTTATGGCAGGGGACTACCAGATTGGCTTCCTTTTTTTTTTGAGTAGAGCATCTTAGATCTATTGGGTATGGCGAGATCTATGGATTTGTGATGGGTTTGTGTACGTGTTTGTACAGTGCATTGGTGTATGATATGACGGTCATGCAACTATTCGCCATTTGCATGGGTGCCATGAAGTTAGCCACCTCTGTTTTTAGGAGCCCAAAGTTAGCTTTGGAGAAGTTTTTCATGGTGGTTACCTTTGTTGGGGGGTGGGAGGGATGTGGATTTCCAAGGTGATTAGCTTGTGATCAGATCTAAATGAAGGAGGAGTTGACTATTGGTGTAGAGCAACGTTCGCCCATGTTAGTAATGACCAGGTCACGGTTGTTGCTACTTCTAGTGTTAGCATCTATATTACCTGATCGAACATTTAGGTTAGCAAATACCTAAACGTCGATCTGTTAATATTGAAAAATTAAAACAGCGAACGGTCAATTTAACGTAGGGAATGAATTACTTCGGCTGCAAAAAAAAAAAATTTAAACCAAAATGAAGTGGGGGGCTTTACCCCTTACACTCCCTGATGTGGGGGGCTGTGACCTCTACACCCCCCTAACTAGATATACCAACTCTGAGATTGCTCTACAGTGGGGAAAGGGGCAAAATCTGCATAACCACCAAGGGAATTCTTTCCCTGCGTTAAATCGGCTGTTCACATTTTTTTGCTTCCGCTATTACCAGATTGATGTTTAGGTATTCTCTACCTTAAACATTCGATCAGGTAATAGGAACCCTCAAGTTACACCCCAAATGGTGCATTGTATTTTATAATTGGCCTAATCAATGCAGAATATAAGGGGGGATTACTTCTTTAGATCTTTTGCTATCAGCTGCACAAAGCAAAGTGGCATTCAGACCACTACAGCAACATGATGATCAAAGGAGAGGGAACTATCACCCCATGTTCCAAGGACTCTAACTACATTCTCATTTTGAAATGGGGTGTTGTCTATAATATAAATCAGTCAATTTTCTATCCAACTTACTATACAGGGATTTATTTGAAGAGTGTTTATTACAATGGCATAAGGAATGGTATCAAATTATTTAGCCAGGCTGAGGTATAATTTGAAACGCATGAAAGCTATCAACAGCCTGTGCTACCCTTTCAAGAAGTTAAAACCAAATTCATTAGAAATGATCTACCCTTGACAAAGCCAAACTTCTGTGGTTCTAGCCTGGTAAGATTTTTAATATCATAGTTAATCAGTTCATTTATGATGTGTTCCATGGCTTTGCAGACGAGACTTATCAAACTGATGTGTCTGTAATTTCTGGGGTCTGTGGTGGGGCCACTTTTCTGAATTGGCATTAAAACTGCTGCTCTCCATACCTCAGAGACAAAGTCAGTGGCTTGGCTTCAGTTGAAAAGTTAAGGAGTGGTTCCACCAATGTCTGTTTAGTACTATTTATTAAGTAGCTACGCATATTACCAGGTCACATGGAGACTGTATTTTAGTCCTAGAAACGAGTTTGATTATATGATGTGGTGTATGGGATTTGGATACTTGTTTTTGGGTTGAAGTTTGCACTGAATGTGTTTAATGATTTTAATGATACTTTATAATGATTTAATGATACTTTTGTCTACAACAGTCCATATACCCACAGCAGACCAGTGTCAGACTCAGAATAGTAAATGCCAGGATCCTTCCCAAGTCACTGTCCTCACAAACAAGACTGGCCCTCAAACATTTCTTCCTTCTTTTTATCTACAATTTATATTAGAAGCCACTTTCACAGATGCCAAGATTTAAAGGACTAAGTAAGGTATCCTAGCCTAGAAAGGCTATTCTCAGAACTTGGTACATGACTGCTTTAATGGCATGAAGGAATATATTGGGTACATACCCCTCAGTCTCTGAAGGATCATTCTGAACAAAGGCAAAAATAATACTAGTATGTTGGCAGTGCTAGTATGTTGGCAGTGTCCATTGGATCTGAGTAGGTAATCCCATTTGAATAAATTCTGAGCAATGCTAGGTGTTATTTCTTAGTTTCCTAACATAGATCAAGAATGTTTTGTAATTATTCTTAGCTTCTGATGCATGCTAGACTGAGTTCGTGGGCAACCTTTGCCTTCCTACGGTATGTTTTACATTTTGACAATTCCTTGATGTTAACCTTGATTTGATGGTCATTTGTTTTTTGCTGTATACTTTAAATAGAGTTTTCTTTTGTTGTATCATGTATTTTGTGTATGTGGATCACCGTGATGGTTTGCTGTTAAATGTCCGATTATATTTAGATCTGGTTGAGACTGTCAGGTGTATTTATTTATCTTGGTCAGCACAGAGTTTTTTTATGTAGCTACTTCCTGCATCAGTGTCTTAAGTGATTCGGTTATATGTAAATTTGGAGACTTCACCATAGACTTGGAGAAAATTTGTACATGTGAAATCTTTCAATTCCATGACATTGGCATTCCTTGTTTTCGAGATTTTAAAGGTAAAGGCTTTCCAGTTTATGATCAGGTCTTACTGCAAGGGAGATATCAGGGGTATGGTACACGCAAATATTATATTTGTAAGAACAAGGTCTAAGAAATGTTGATCTCTAGTTGGGTCTTTTACTATTTGAGCAAGCAAATTTTTGTTTATTAAATCTAGGAATTTTTGGGTAAATCCTGCATTCAAGGTATAGGTGTCTTTGTTTATAATAATGGAGTTTTTGCTTAAGGGAAGTTCTTTAAGCTTATTTAAGAAGTTAGCATGATTTTCAGGGAACATAAAGTGTTCCTGTAACAAGCTATGAGCTGAGAATTGATTCTGTTTGTTGTGATTTGTATCTCAATGTGGGTCACTTGGAATCTTCTTCAAGGCACAAGAAATCTGGACAAAGCCTAACATAATGGGAGCCGGGGGGGGGAGGTTCATAGGTTCATAGGTAGATACTAGGCTATCTGCCCTAAGGCATTTATAAGCCTAGCCAGAGTGTATTTGGCTTCCGCCTCCCAATTAGATTAGCCTACTGTGCCTCAGTAAAGTAGGTCACAGAAGGTACCCTTTTAAGATTAGTTTACTGTGCCTCTGTCTAGCAGGGACACAGGAGAGATCCCAGGGGTGAATTTGCAATTTCCCATCCACGCGTCCAAATTTCGCTTGAAGAGGGTCAGCGAGGGGCTATGTCTAACATGAAATGGGATTCTATTCCAGAGTGAGGGGAGCCTTTGGGAAATGAATCTGTCCCTCCAGCATGTCCTATTTATTTTTGTGCTGAGGTTTAGGTCCCTGGAGTGTGTAGCTTTAAGGGACTTGGATTTTTTGAGGTGGAGCATGTCCATTAATTCTGGGTTTGACATGGCTTTGTACATCAGGCATAGATCGCCTCTGAGTAGGCGGTAAGCAACTGAGTAGAGCTGGAGTTTCTTTAGTCGAGCTGCATAGGACATCTGTTTGTAGCCCATGATCCTCTTGGTGAGGTACTTTTGGGGTCTCTCCAGTTGCTGCAGGTGTCGGGTAAGGTACATCCCAAAAGGGGCATTGTATTCAATTATGGGCCTGATGAGTGACGAGTAGAGGGGCACAATGACCTCTCTTGATCTAGATGCGAACCCTTTCGTGATAAGGTGGGCTATATAGAAGGTCTTTCTAACCACTTTGGCAACGTGATTATCAAAGGAGAGATTACTATCTACGTTGGTCCCCAAATCTCTAATTACTTCTTCCGTACTTAATGGATTACCACCTATGTGATAATTTGTGGGCACCTTGTTTTTCCCAAAGGGGATGACTATGCACTTTTTAGCATTTAGCTTGAGGCCGTGGCTCTGGCACCAAGCATCCGTCTCTGTGAGACCCTTTTGGAGGATGCTTGTGTCAGCTGGAGATTCGATTATGGTCCCCAGTTTGCAGTCATCTGTGAACTTTGTCAGCCATAATCCCCCTGTGTTAGCCTGAACCTCAGAGAAGTATATACCGAACAAGAGAGGTCCCAGAACTGAGCCCTGTGGGACGCCACTTGTAACTGGTTTGGATTTGGACATGGCACCTGCGATTCTGACCATGTGAGTTCTATCTCTGAGCCAGTTTGCAACCCATCTTGTGATATAGGGGTTGATATTTAAGCTGGTAAGCTTATTTATGATGCCCGAGTGGGGTATTGTGTCAAAGGCTTATGCGAGGTCCAGGTAGGCTGTGTGGACTACCTTGCCCTCATCTATGGCTTTGGTAACTGTTTCAAAGAAATCAACTAGGTTTAAGAGGCAAGATCTGCCCTTAACAAAGCCAAATTGGGTAGGGTCCAGTGTCTGGAGGCTCCCAATGTCTTTGTTTATGAGTTCCATGATAATACGCTCCATAGCTTTACAGACCAGACTAGTCAGGCTTATGGGGCGATAGTTTCTGGGGTCCGTTGTGGCACCACCTTTGTGGAGTGGGACCACTGTAGCTGTACGCCATTCTTTGGGTACATATCCTGTAGTAAGGCTAAGTTTGAACAGTGACTTAATTTGAGGGTTCAGTTCTTCTTGGAGCTTGTGTAAGACACAACCTGGGACACCGTCCGGTCCCATAGATGCTGTGTTTTTTGCTTTGGAGAGGGCAGCTTTCACCTGTGCATCTGTGATGTCAGGGAGGTTACATTCAGTTGGGATGGGCGTTTTCTCCTTTGGGGGGAAGGGGGGAGAAGTTTGTGCTGAATCTGTCTGCCAGGATGTTGGCTATGTCTGTAGGTTCAGTATATTTTGTACTGTTATGGAACAATTCAGAGCATATCTGGGAGTATCCGCCCATGTTTCTGATATAGCTATAGAAGGCCTTGTGATTATCTTTAGTGTCTAGGGCAATTTTTCTTTCGAAACTGGCCTTTGATGATTTTATGAGGGATCAAAGTTTCTTGCTAATACTGATCAGAGATGCCTTCCCTTTTTGGGATTTTGCTCTGTCATGTAGTAGCTTCCTCCTGCTGTTGTATAGCTTATTTATGGCCGGGGTCCACCAGACTGGTCTCCTGTTTTTGGAGGAGTGAGTCTTGGTTTTATTTGGGTGTTTTATTTGGGATAGCACGATCCATGCATTCCTGCAGGTGCTCATAGAATGCATTTGTAAAGGATTCTGCGGATTGGGCTGTATTATCCTCTGGCCCAGGGGCTTTGAAGGATTCCACCTCAGTCTTGAGAAGTGCAAAGTTGGCTTTGGAGAAATTCTTTACAGTGATTTCCTTGTCTGGGGGTGGGGACGGGATATGGATGTCCAGGGAAATTTGTTTATGGTCTGATCTTACCAATGAGGGGTTTACCTCTGGTGTGGAACATAGAGTCCCCATGTTGGTGATGACCAGGTCCAATATGTTGTTCCCTCTTGTGGGAGTGGTGACCAGTTGTTCCATTGCGTTAGAGTTTATAAATTCAAGGAACCGTTGGGCGAGGGTGTTTGGGCTTGAGTAGTTTTCCCAGTCAATGTTTGAGTAGTTGAAGTCACCCAATAACATATTGTTTGGAGAGACCTTCATATTCTCCAGTGTTCTCAGGAATGCCAAGTGGGGTTCCTGTAATAGGGAGGGTGTTCTGTAGCAGGCTACAAACTGAAAGGCAGTTTTGCCCGCTGTTAGTTGCACATGGATGGTTTCCGATGCTTCATGCAGTGCCACTAACCTGGAGGTGTAGGTATCTTTGATGAATATAGATACTCCCCCTCCTTTTGTGCTTCGGTCCGAGTTTTGGGGCTGAAACGCATGGTATGAGTTATACCCTGGTAGTGCTGGGGTGCTCTCAGGAGTCTTGAACCAGGTTTCTGTTACTGCACAGACATTGATTTTCTCCATAATGAGGAGAGTCTTGAGTGCATGCATCTTGAGGTTTAGACTTCTGGCATTGAGTAGCATTACCTTTAGTTTTTTATCTTTGGGTTGTCTATGGAGGTAGGTTTGTCCTTTGAGCCTTGCCTATGGGGGTGGCAAGAGCCTTGGCCAGTATACAAAAGCCTAAGGGTGACAGGTGCAAGCCGTCCCTAGTGAAGCAATGTGGCTTGTCGAGCATGTCATCCCAGGCTGACAGACACTGGATCCCCTTTGAATGACACCAATACTTTAGTCAATTATTGAAACTGATCATTTTGTCTTTATACTGTGGCATCATTCTTGGTGAGGGCAAGATGCTACTCAAGGTCAGGGACATACCAGCCTGGGCTACATGGTCAGAGAGCTCCTCTATGTCTCTTTTCATGTAGTCCAGGGAGGTACATCTCAGGTCATTCACACCAGCATGGACAATGACGGAGTCATACTTGTACTTGCTTTGGAGTGACCTGAGTGCTTGCGTTATGTGGCGGATCCTGGCACCCGACAGGCAGCTTACAGTGACCTTCTCCTTGTTCAGTCTGGTAAGTGGGACGTCAGTGTGCCGGACAATAGAGTCCCCTATAACAAGAGTATTTGGTGTGTTGTTTGGCCTTATGGGCTGTGACTGTGAGGCACACTGATTTTGTGAGATATGTGATTTGTGGGTATTGTTGAGGGGTGGATCTTGCGTGGATATCTGCTTAGGAGGTCTTTGCTGTTTAGGCAAATTTTTATTTAGAGCCTCCAAGTATGTTTTTGTGTGTTTATGTGTTGGGTATGCAGATGCAATAGGTCTGTGTGAGACTGGATTTGTGGTGTGGGTGGTTACCTTTTCCTCCTAACTGACTGTGCCAGTCTTGGGTTGAGAGAGCTCTGCCTCCAGTTTGGCTGTGTAACTGCATCTCTCACATGTATTAGAGTTTGTTGGAAGGAGGAGAGGGTTGTCTGCGTACATAAGGCAATTGTAACATTGCCTCAAAATTTCCAGATTCACCAGCTGGACTGGAGAGTAACCGTGAAACTGACCCTTGGACATACCAGATTAGTATAGGGAACTGTTTTTTTTTTACTAATCAGATTAGGGAAGGGAACTGATTTTTCACTTGATCAGGAAGGACCAAGCGGGGGTCTAATACTTATGAGAAGTCAAGGAGGGTGTAGTGCTTTAGTTAGTTAGTGTTTCCTTATAAGAGCTGAGCATGTGCAGGGCTTTTGAAAGAGAATAGAGTGATTACTTTGAGAGTTTGAACAGTTCTAAGGGAAAAAGTGAAGAGCAGACTTTATGGAGCCTGGAATAGTTTAAACCTGTTTAGGCGGCGCTGCCCGACGCTGCTCAGTGCGCAAAACTGCGCAAAAAGAGAGTTGTAGGGTTTTAAGAGAGAGAGATCAAGGAGTTTAGAATTGACCCAAAATGGCCAATAAAACTACAGCTTCTAGGTAATAACCACTCCTCCAGTACAGGCAGGCTGTTCAGTGTTAACCAATCCCACTGGTGAACACAGAGACTTCCCTTTAGCCCAAGCAAGCACTGGCCTTCTAGAAACTTCCAAACAGTTCAGAACAGCAAATCTGTAACTGAACTTTCTTAACTTTCAGAAAGTGGGAAAAAAGCAAGATTTTTTTTTTTTTTTTTTTTTGTTGTAGTTTAAAGGTAGCAGAGATACACAAGCAGCAAAATAATCACAACAGTGCAATAAATGACCCCACACTTGAGTGCTAGGCCAAAATCAGGTAAAATGCAGTTTTTAGAGAAAAAATGATTTTAAATTAAGTGCAACACAGGAAATGCAGTAAACAGGCTCTAGATGTGTCCCAAGTACTTTAACAAGCCGGAAAATGCCAAAAAGTAGGCGGCAAAGCAGTAAAACTTAACAAAAAAATCAGAAAAACATACTTAAAATCACAAAAGTGGCTCCTTTTCTTCTCTCAGCGTTTTCACCTCTTGGTAGGTGCTTCAGCAACAACTAGCAAGCCTGAAAAAACGCCAAAACCATGAGGCAGCCTGGTTTTAAGAGAGAGAGATCAAGGAGTTTAGAATTGACCCAAAATGGCCAATAAAACTACAGCTTCTAGGTAGTAACCACTCCTCCGGGGACAGGCAGGCTGTTCAGTGTTAACCACTCCCACTGGTGAACACAGAGACTTCCCTTTAGCCCAAGCAAGCACTGGCCTTCTAGAAACTTCCAAACAGTTCAGAACAGCAAATCTGTAACTGAACTTTCTTAACTTTCAGAAAGTGGGAAAAAAGCAATATTTTTTTTTTTCTTTTTGTTGTAGTTTAAAGGTAGCAGAGATACACAAGCAGCAAAATAATCACAACAGTGCAATAAATGACCCCACACTTGAGTGCTAGGCCAAAATCAGGTAAAATGCAGTTTTTAGAGAAAAAAACGATTTTAAATTAAGTGCAACACAGGAAATGCAGTAAACAGGCTCTAGATGTGTTCCAAGTACTGTTACTGTTACAGATATAAACTTTAGCAAGCCGGAAAATGCCAAAAAAGCCCCAAACACAGGGACACATTTTAGATATTGTGCTGATGGACTTAGAATGTTGCTGAATAACAGGATTTATGTTAGCATACATTTTCTGAAGTGTAAGAGGTCTGAAACTCAAATGAATGTCATTATTTAGTGATGTCAATCCCTGGTTATTTGCCAGGAAATCACAACTTTTATAAGAAACAAGCCATAAATATCTGGTCCTTCTGAGAAAATCTGAACAGTTGAAAGGTATTGTCCCTGGAATCTGAATTTGTAGGCATTTAACTGACTAGTTAATAAGAAGAGGAAGCAAATTTAATTTAATTAATTACAATTTTAGTTTATACTACAGTTACATTAATTTTACTTGATTGATTTGCAGGATGCAAATCTAATTTGGTTAATTTTAAATGCTAAAATTAAATGAAATTAATTTTAGTTTATGTTTTTGAACTGGAACACAGCCCTACTGAATGGGGTAAAGGCGTTATTTATCCAAATGAACTGTACAACATTTAATTAATGCAGTACAGCCTAGGGGTTACATTAATATAAAACTGTAAATAAATTGCCTGCATTCATCTGCTATGAGATTGTGTGGTGCTACGAAGCGTAATGCTCCTTACAATATAAACAAACAGGAAAAATGAAAGATAATTGGCTTTGATTAATTTGCTATCATTCACATGCAGAATATCCATCCCTTTTATTCACTTTAAAATGATAAATTGTATATATTCATTAGATGCAGTAACATGATTTGTTTATGGCAGAAAACTTAAACCCTTCTTTTTGCAACTTGGTCTTGCTTCTAACTAATTCAGAAGTGTATTTGCATAAGGGACTGTCCTTCATTAGACAATGTATATCTTTTCTCTAAGAAAGGCTTACAGTTATTTTTTCCTGATCTTAGTATTTTCAATGTTTTCTAAAAAAAAAAAAAAAGAAAATGGTTTCTAAGTATACTACATAATTAGGTTGGTATAGTGGACGATCAAACTTATGACTTTCTACACATACACACATATATATTTGTGTATATTTAATATTAGATTCCCCAATCCAGTGATAAATATCATAGCAATATTCTCAAGGCAAAGACTTTTAAATACAACTGGATCACACAATGCTTCATCGTATCAGGCCAGACTGAAGTCACCTCTAACTATCCTATAAGAAACAAAATGTCATGACAGTTCCTAAAGACTTGGTAGTTCAAATTTTTTAAATCTGTGACTTTTATCTAAAAAGGAATCATACCTTTTCAGGTTCCTTCTGGTGGTTTCTTCAAATACTACAAAATGCAGTTTTATATTCAGTAACAGATTACAAGGAATACATGCCATTCAGAATTAGAAGAGCTACTGAACATTATTTTTGAACTTTAGTTGGTAAAGTCTGGTCAAAGTTAAAACTGATTTGGGTCCTTGATGATGTTATTTTCATCCTTTTTTTTGAAGAATATACCATTTACTGCATCATTCCACTGTTATATTTAGAAAGGATGAAATGGTCCGAATAAGATTTATTTATTGCTTAAACTAAAGATTATGCTATTATGCTCTACATAAATTAGAAGGCATGAGGAAAATTGTAACAAACTTAAAACTTGTTCTTTGAAAGTAAAATGCATGGGAAGTGAACTGAACTGCATTGAAATTGTGTCATTTAAAAATGTAAATAAGTCTCTGAAGATAATAGTAAAACAAAAATCAGCATTTCACAGTAAACTGAAATATATGAAAGAAAATGTGTAAAATGGTATAGAACTACATTTGTCATTGTTAAAACGTATAAGTCTATAAGGAAAACTAATAATTGCTTCAAACAAAGGGGCCCTCTCTAGAAGAAGTAAGAACAGTGTTAAGGAAAATGAAGTCAGGGAAAGCAGCAAGATCAGATGAGACTATGGCAGATATGATAGAAGTTCTTGGATGAGTTAATGGGAACATGGCTTATGATGGTACTCATTGCAGTATGGACAGAAAGGTGTATCCCAGATGACTGGAGAAAAAGCATACTAGTTCCAGTGTACAAGGATACAGAGGACATTTACAACTGTGGGTAGTACAGAAGTATCAAATTCCCATCACATTGCATGAAAGTTCCGGAGAGAGTGATTGATAAACAAGCATATATACTGGTAGAAGGAAAGATGGGAGATGGGCAGTTTGGATTCAGCTCAGGAAGCAGCACCACCAACCCAATGTTTGCAGTGAGACAGATAGTTGAGGAGAAACTAGAGATGAAGAAAGCATTCAGCTGGACACACCTTGACTTGTAGAGAGTATATGACAAGGTGCCAAGAAAGCTGATTTGGGCAGTCCTATGATGGTTTTCAGTCCAAGAAACATTGGTAGATTTAGCTCAGGCTACGTACAAGAACCTGATGACACAAATACAAACTGTGTTTGGACTCATAGATGCATTCCCAGTCGGAGTGGGTATGCATCAGGGTTCACCTCTGAGCCCTCTGCTGTTCATATCGGTGATGGACTACATTAGCAAACAGGTTAGAGGAGACAGATCAGCAAAGCTGCTGTATGCAGACAATGTGGCATTACAGGCAGACTTTGAACAAGAACTTAAACAAATGATAGGGGAATGGAATGCAAAACTGAAGGCACATGGGATGAAACTGTATACAGGTAAAGTGGTTGTAATGGCAGTAAACTGTGGAATCTGAAAAAAATGAAAATTGAGATAGAAGGGAAAATACTGAAATCGGTTAACCACTTTAAGTGTCTGAGAGGGGTAGTTGAAGAGAAAGGAAATGTGAATGAGGAGGTCAAAGTTAGAATCAGAGGGTGAAGCAGCCAAATGGCACATAGTGGCAGGGGTAGTATATGACAGAAGAATGCCAAAGAAGCTGAAAAATAAGGTGTATAAAACAGTTGTGTGACCAGTACTACTGTATGGTACAGAAACCTGGGCAGTAAAGGCAGAGTAGCTGAGGAGGCTAGAGATGATGGAGATGAAATGCCTGAGATGGGTGGTAGGATGCACACTGTGGGACAAACAAACAAATGAAGACATTAGAGCTGAAGCCCAGTTACCTCCACTTGCAGAGAAAGTCAAAGGGGAACAGATTACAGTGGTTCAGACACATATGCAGGATAGCAGAAGACAATCTGGTGAAGAAGATTTGGAATAGAGAGGAAGAAGGCAAGAGGAAATGAGGGTATTCAACAAAGAAATGGATGGAATGTATGAAAGAAAACCTGTGATACTGAAGCACGGCTGTAGAAGGTCAGAGGTTAGCACTGGATCGAGAGACATGGTGAAAGCTGATTTGACACCTTGACCGCATGGAGAAAATAGGAAAAAAGGGTTGATGATGGCGAGGATGATGATAATCCGTGGTTCGTAACTATGGACACTGTCACACGGTTAATGCTTCTTAGAAAATTTAAGCTAAGTTATATGAAGAGTGTTTTCTTATATAGAAGTGGTAAATCTTCTCCTTTACCATTGGACATGCAAATTTGGAAACAAGAACGCATTTTCCAAAATATGAATAAAAATAGAAGACACAGGAAATGCTTTTGGAACCTATATAAGTAAAGAGAGAATGCTTAATTGAGATTTTATTTTTATTTTTATTTATTTTACATTTGTTAACTGGGAAAATCCAGCTGGACTGGGACCATTTTCAGTGGAGACCCAGGGAGAAAAGCTCCGAAAAATATAAGAACAGTAACAAATTGCAGATAGTACATGAATAACAATCACATTTTCAAAATAAAATACAACAGTTGAGATGATTAATAGTAACTTGCTTTGAGAGGGCAAATTCCAAGCATTAATAGGCTAGATCCTACTTAGCACAAATGGCTATGAAACTAAGATACTTGACATAGTAGATAAGGTGTCAATAAATCAAGGCCTATTTTATGAGTTGGTTCAGTTGTGTTTAGAGAAGTCCAGTGACAGGAGAAAGTGAGTTAAGTTATACATAGGCAGATCCAAGTTTCCAGGAGATGTGATTTAAGTAGATTTTTGAATTGTATAATATCTGTGGTAGAGGTAATGGGGGGGGGGGGTTGTTCCAGGCCTTAGCTATGATATGAAAGTAAAGAGATTTACCTGCAGTGTTGTTAGCCATTGTGGTACAGAGAAGAGATTTAGTGGATGAGCGGAGGAGGCGAGTGGTAGAGTAGTGAGTGAGTAGTTGTTGTAGGGCAGGTGTTTTCTCAGGGTTGGTCAGGATATTAAATGCAGTAGTTAGCTGTTGGAAGGTGAGTAATTGGGGTAATTCAAGCCATTTAAGGTGTCTTTGTACTTGGCAGTGGTGGGTCCTAAATGTAGAGTTATTGGCAAATTTTGCACTTTTGTTGTAGCAGGATTCAGTTTTATCAAGATCATTTTTTCTAATGTGGGTTACTATTGGGCTGCATATGTAAGTGTAGACAGAAGGTGAGTTTGGGCTAAGGTAATTCTTGCTGTATAAGTGACAAAGTTCTTGTGCCTATAGAGTACCCATTTTTTGTGAACCTTTTAGATAGTTTGGGCTATGTGGACATCAAAGTAAAGATTTTTGCCTGTTTCTACCCCAAGGAGTTTGGTGTGGGTTGAAGGAGTGATTAGAGTGCCATTTGTGGATGAGATAGAAAGGGTAAGGAGAGTGGATTTGGATTTATTTGGAGTGAATAAAAGTAATTTAGTCTTGTTGGGGTTAAGGATGAGCTGGATACCAGTGATCCAATTTTCAACAGCAGAGAAGGATTCTTGGGCCAGTTGCTGTAGGGTAGAGAGAGATGGGGCTGCACAGATGAGTGTCAAGTCATCAGTGTACTGTACAAGAGTGGCTTGTTGTGTGGCAGTGTGTAGGTTATTTGTAAAGATGGAGAAGAGAAGTGGACCCAGTAGTGAGCCTTGAGGTATACCTATGGAATTGGGAAGTAGAGGAGATAGAACATCTTGACATTGCACAGACTGCTGTCTATCACAGAGACAGCTGTTAAACCAGGATATGGTAGGGGTAGCAAAGGATAAGGATGTGAGGGCATCTATCAGCTTTGCATGTGACACCATGTCAAATGCCTTGGAGAGGTCCAGGAAGGTATCAGATACAAAATTGTTATTGTTCCTATGATGGTTAATTTGATTTGTGAAAGAGAGAAGTGCAGTAGTTGTACTATGATGTGGATAAAAGCCATGTTGGGTGGGGGAAAGATTATATGTGTTCAGGTATTGCATGACTTGAAAATGAATACATTTTTTTAGGAGCTTAGATAATGGAAGAAGTATTGCTATTAGGTGGTAGTTAAAGTAGTCATAGGAGTGGCCACCTTCATGCAAGGGTATAATGTAGGATATTTTCCAAATTTGAGGGATACAGGCTTCCTGAATGGACTGGTTAATGAGGATAGAGACTGGACAAGCCAGTGAGTCAGCTGTCATTTTTAGAAAGGTAGCAGGTATACCATCTGCGGCTAGGGTGGTAGGTTTCAAGTTTAGGAGGAGTTTTTTAATTTTGGTTGTTGGAACAAGTGAGAGAGTGAAGGGGGTATATTATTTGGTGTTGTGGTACCGTTACTTGGAGAGTTCACATTTTTAGTTGTAGATGTGGAATTATTTTTGGATAATTGGGTGGACAGAGTCTGGATTGAGTTTATAAAATGATGATTAAATTGGGAAGCAATGTCATACTTATTATTTGGTGAAGTGGGGCCCGGGGTTGTTGTTTTACCAGGTTTTAAGAGGGAGTTGACAGAGTGCCAAAATGTTGGGTTTTTTTTGAGTGTTTGTTTTGGAGATTTATAAAGTAGTTTTGTTTATCTAGTTTGGTCTGTTTTTTGGCTAGATTCCTTAGTTGTTTATAGTTTT
>NC_056729.1:1330959890-1330986134 GCF_019279795.1 Protopterus annectens | reverse complement strand
GTTTTGTTGATGTCGTGTGGTGTCGGTATCGCCTGCATGTGTGCTTCCTGCACGTATTCCTCCTTCACATCGGTTATATATCTGCGGATGTTCGTCCGTGCCTACTATCCATTGGCATTTTGTCACTGATAGTTACGGTGATTGTGGTCCTATACTTGGGACGGCCTGTATGCTACCGGTAGCCTCCTATTCGTGCGCTTGCTTACTTATCGGTCGTGGAACACACAGCGGTATTTACGGACCGTAAGTGTTCACGATCGGTGCCGGATAGCACATTCGTGATTTTCGCCGTACATGCCTGATGCTGTGTAACGCTGCCGACGATCGTGTTGAGTCTACCTTATGGCCGCCATACATACGGTCATGGTTTGTACATGCGTCCTTTGCATCTCCTGTTGGCTATGGCCCTGTGGTACATTCTGGGACATTTCCGCTTTGCATCGTTTTTCGTCGCCACGTGCATAGCCACTGAGGAGATGTCAGTACTACTTTGTGGGTACTGCTGTACATACGCCTATGGTTCCTGTACTGTATGCCTACGCATGTTATTACACTCCGCCTGTGACATGTCATCTACATACACATTTTACAGTGGCACACACATTACACACACACAGCGGAACACACGACAACCTCACCTCACACATACACATATTGCCGCCATGGCTCTCAACCTTCTATTTCCAAAATGAGGAACACACACATTAGTAATGTGGAACAAATGGGCATAATGTGGAACACATAGTAATGGCATAGTAACAACTTCAGCTAAGTAGGTCATAGGATGATTAAAATATGCTGATTTACTTACAGTGAAGAACCTTTAATGAATTACTATGATTAATTTCTATTTACCAGGATGTCATTTAAATACATTCCTAACAATGGATGTTTGACAGACATTTTCAATGTGGAACTTTGAGGAACTGCGAGGAACATGAACTGTTTTACACCCCAAATGAGGTACGTTCCTCATAATGACGTACACTTCACTGGTATGCTTGCCGCTTCGCACCGACGGTTGAACACAATACCTCGTTGGCGCGCGCGGCAGCGTGTATCTCCGCACTCATATCCTATGGATATGACACGCATATCCCGTTACTGTACCGTGGACTGGTGATCATCCCGACACGCGGATATGTATTGATGCAGGTTGACATTTCCATGGCTGGCGTTACCTGCTCTGCCCACCCTCCCGGATGATCGGGTTGTCGGTCACTATGTTTACTATGTGGAGATTTCGCGTCTTACTTATCTGTGAACTTGCATCCCTGGGTTCCATATTACCCTGTTGTACTTTATATCTGTGTATGCGTACATATATTTCTACATGTGTACTGATATCTATTTCCGTATCTGTGTATGCACATAAGTACATATGTGGTCGACTTGCGGCAATAGTGGCAGCATCTGCTACGCCGTGTGCTGTAGAACCGGCGGCGGTGAGGTGTTGGCGTTCCATGCTCTGCTGGCTATTGGGTGTGCAGTGTTTGGGCGGTGCCTTTGTTGGAGTCACACATAGGTCCGGCCATACGGTACACATTACGGACGGACATGTTTGTGTGGCGTCCATTTCACTGTGTGTGCAGGTAAGGAGGTGTCAGTCCATGGGGCCTACACTGTCAAAGTATGTGCTATGCGTTCCCTCTTTGCCAGGGCATAGGCATATTGGGTACGCCTCCGTCTACCTACTGGGGCTGGCACAGCGTGTTCATGGCGCTGAACGCCCTGTGCCTGTGCTTGCCTTGGCAGTTGTGGCGGGTTTGGTGGCCCTACACCATTATGTCCCTGCAGCAGCTGTTTCCGCAGAATCATATTGTGTAGCATACAACATACTATGAATATGTGGGCACATGTGCCTGGAGAGTACTGCAAGGCTCCACCGGATGTATCCAAGCACCGGAACCGTGATTTCAAAATCCCAGACACACGCTCTATGATTATTCTGGTTTGTGCGTGTGCCTCATTATGGCGTTCTTGCATGTGTGTGTGTGCATTTCTGATGGGTGTCATCAGCCACGGCTCCAGTGCATAGCCAGCATCCCCTACAAGGTGACCTTGTGTGATGTCCCCCCTGGCGAATACCTGATACAGCTGTGAGGCATGCCAGATATGGGAGTCGTGGAAGCTTCCAGGGCTGCCAGCACACACATCCATGATAATGCCCTGCGCATTGCACACGACCTGGCAATTGATGGAGGGGTATCCCTTGCGGTTTATGTAGCGTGTACCCTGCTCCCCGGGCGGTGACTTGATCTCTATGTGCGTACAGTCGATCGCACCCAGTACCTCCGGGTATTGTGCCACACGGTGGAAGCGGCGCATATTGCTAGCCAACTCCTCCTGAGATCTGGGGAAGTTTATATACTCATGGGCATGTCGTAACATGGCATCCAGGAACTGGTGTAGTATCCTAGATGCTGATGCCTGTGAGATACCCATTATATCCCCGGTTGGCCTTTGAAAGGTACCTGTAGCCAGTATTCGCAAGCTCACACATACCTTTGTGTCCACTGGGATGGGCTCCCCTCTGTTGTCTCTTGTTCTCAGGCGTGGCCGGCACAGCTCCACTATTTGCTGTAACGTGTCCCTGTCCACCCTGTAGCACTCTACTATCTCCAGGTCTTGCAGCCCCTGGTAGGTCACCCTTGGTCTGAACACTCTCCTTCTCCTGTGAGGCTCCGTCTGTCTCTGCCACATACCTATGCATCATGGCCACGGCGGCACCCACCATATACATATTAAAAGTTCCCCGTGTGTTTACACCCTATGGTGCGGCGTTTGGGAAATCGCGCTGTGTGTTGTGTGCATTCACACTTTATACTGTTGTGCTGTATACCCGGTGATGTCATTGGGTGTGTCTGTGCAGCCATATCCATGGATTATTTTCGGTGTTTTACGGTTGCAACTGCAACGGTATTGCCTTTAGTGTTACATTACAGTTGCCTGCATTGGCTTAGCTTTGCATCTTACATTACTGCATCCTGCAGGCACATGGCATATGATGCATTTTATCTGCAGCCGCAGTTATGCTACCTCTGTACTTGGCTGTGCTATTTCGGTTCTTTGTTCTTTGCATTTCTACTACATCCCCTACTATCTTTGCATTCATATGCCTCTCATGAGACGTTATGCAGGAGTCTGCATACAGAGTTGTCGGCTGCCGCCGTTTGCCCTTCCTGGATTGATTGGTGTTGATTGCTCATTACGGCTCCAATTACACTGCTTCCGCATTTCCTCATATTCTCTGCATTACCTTCCTATATCCGTGGCTGTTGACGGGGAGGCCGTCACATGACTGTGTTGGGGAACATAGTCATCCTCGTGCACATGCGTCTGTGCGCGCATTATGTACTCTCAGCGCATCTATTTCCTCACACGCCGGTCCTGCTGCTGTGATGTGCATTGTACAGCCCAGGTTTGCTGGCCTCCAATATGCTTCCTCCTACAGTGGCTCACCCCTCTGTGATTGACATGTATCTCGTGTAGGCCACTCCTCGGTGTAGTACCGCTGCGCCGTTTGCTCCATCCTTACACCGGCGCCAGCTTTGCGATTCACTATTATCTGCCTCATTTGCATGGCATTGACTGCTAATACATGGTTACGGCACCGAACACTGCCACCACTCCTTGACAACCCTTGCGCTGGGGTTGGGCTTTCCATACATACTATGGTGTGTGGTGGCTGTACAGCTGATGTGTATTATACAGCTCTTTTAGGACATTGTCATATTATTTCATTGCTTTGCACCTTCTGTACACATATCCGGGGTTCTGCTGTGGTTTCTACGCATGACATTTTGTCATTATTTACAGTTTGTGCATGTTTTCTTTGGACATTCTCGGTGCCTTTCGCCTTTGGCATATTGCACCTGTATGATACCTGACGTTGACAGCCTTCCATTACTCCTTGGTCATGTTTGGGTAAATGTAAACCGTTTTTGGTTTACATTGCCGTCTCTTACGCTTACGCATGCCCCACTTCGTGAATCGCTATTTGCCTTCATTTGCATGGTGCAATGCCGCACACAGTGTGATTAGCATACCTACGCCGGGGGCGGCGCAGGTCTGGCGCACGCCGGTAGTGCACGTGGGATTGCTTCATACCTGAATCGCTCGGTGGCCATATTTGGCTTTATAACGCCGACGCTATGCTGGCGCCTGGCGCAAGGTTCATGAATCCCGGGGTACATATATAAGTAAGCACACTTTATTAGTGTTACATTTAAAAAGAAAAAAGAGAAAAAGCTATCTAAACATTCATCTTTTCCCAGTTAGGGGTCACCACAGCGGACCTCCAGTCTACTAATGATTGACAGATGTGGATTTTTACAGTGCTGAGTTGCCAGCCCGACACCCAACCTTCAAAGAAGGCACACTCATTCATGCACGCACCTACCAGCATGTCTCTATATGTCCCTTGACCATGGGGAGGACATGCAGACTCCACACAGAAGGCGCTCCAGCCGAGAATCAAACAGGAAACCTCTTGCTGTGAGATGGCAACACTAACCGCTGCACCACTGCGGTCTCCAGAAAAAGCTATCTAAACAATATAGGCAAAACAGACAGACCCTTCAAAGAAAGGATTCAAGAGCATATTTACTATATCAGTAGGAGAAATAAAGTTAGTGCTTTGGCCAAGCATGTTATTGGTACTAACTCTGAACACACCTTTATGTTTATGCCCATAGGCAGAATTTTTGACAGCATCAGGAGGAGACATACGTAATATGACTGAGCAGTTAGAGGCCAGATGGATTATTAGAAATAGCAGAGATTCAGGGCATGGCTTAAATGAATATGCGATACTTAAACCCAAGCTTAAATCCAGACCGTTGTTTAGATAGTTTTTTTCACATACACTTTCACAAATATATAAATGTTACATCTAAAGTTGGATTTAAAAGACTGTGTATTACATATGTATATATATATATATATATATATATATATATATATATATATATATATGTTCATAGGTTCATAGGTTAGTACTAGGCTATCTGCCCGAAGGCATTTATAAGCCTTGCCGGAATGTGTTGGCTTTATATATATATATATATATATATATATATATATATATATATATATATATATATATATTTATATATATATATATATATATATATATATATATATATATATATATATATATATATATATATAAAATATATATATATATATATATATTATATATATATATAAATATATATATATATATATATATATATATATATATATATATATATGTATATATATATATATATATATATATATATATAAATGTGAATTTTTTATATATTTTTCATAAGTGTCTTCTGTTGATAGCAGTGCATGCTTGCAAGCATTTCTTTCATTCAGTAGCATAATAAGCTTAAGTCACACCCTATGATGTTAATTGTTTTTACCTAATTTGTATCATGTAACTACTAGTGCTTGCTAGAGATTGTATAAAAAGAAGCACATTTCAATTGTATTTATTAGCATCTGATAAAGCAGATTTTCCTGTGAAAGCACTTATGCTTTAACATTAAAACTTCAACTGAAACTGGAAACATTGGTTGCATTGGAGTTCTTCTGTGTTTTCATCATTACTTGCTTTTGGGTTTATTCAGAACTCAGGAACATGTGTGGGCTGGTGACTGTTTTTGTGGTTTTATATGTAGACTGATGCTGAATTATTAGATCTGATGAAAAAATAGGAGAGTACTTTTTATTTATTTTTTACAAAAGGTCACCCTCAATTTGGGGAGATAATGCAGAAAGTAATACGTTCAAAGTGGAAGAATTCTTACAGAGTCTGATAATGCAAACTTTTGGCCTACACAAGTAGTGTATAAATGAAAGTGCTGAGTATTAAGGACTTTCTTAAACATCACTATATGTATTCACACTACTGAAGTATTTTTTCATTAAGCATGATGGAAGGTCACCTAAATTCATTCTCACTTAGAAGGTTTATGGGAATTAGCCAGATTTCCCCTTGAAAACTAACATTTTCTGAACTCAGTCTTTTGTGTTCAATAAATCCAGGAATGTTTTAAGAGTACAAAATAAAGGATTCTGATACATAGTTATTGTTTGAAATATTTTTACTAATATTTATTTATTTAGTTTAGTTATCCTTTTTGGACCAGGTTAGTCCTACTAGACTGGTGATGTCTTTTCAGGGGAGACTCAAGGTTGTATTTATACTATTAGCAGAAATTTGGCTAGGGCATTGGGGAATTTCCCCTACGCATCATTGTTGATTGTGGGACCCATTTTGAAAGAGCACTTCCTGTTACCATTCCAAGTGCAAAGGCAGCCCAGAGAATCTGGGAGGCAGATGGAGACAGAAGGAGATGATGGAGTGGTAAAGGAAATAAACGAGAAAGCAAATATTGAAACCAGAGAATGTTTGCAGGATTCTCAGGAAATCTTTCAAAGAAACCTGTTTAATGGAGATGAGTCAGCAAATGATGGCTGTATAATTACAACCCTCTAATTGGGAGGTTGTGGGATGATTTCCTTAAATAAATGGTGGTGCAGAGTGAGCCAGAAAATGAAGAAGATGTTTCCTGGGGGGACATTATGGAGAAAATACAAAAGGAGGATGCAGAGACAATCCTGAAGAATAGTGGTCAGATGGAAAAGAAAATAAATGCAGAGAAAGTAAAAGAAGGCAAAAGTGCAATAGCAGAAAAGAAGGCAGAAGAAAATGGAAAACAGAAGTATGTCATAATGATTCAAAGTAAAAAAGACAAAGAAATGGACAAGTGTGAATTGTGGGACAATTTAGTAGCTCCTTTGGGTGTAAAAGAAGCACATGAGGTAAGAGCATTTATTCTTATTAACAAAGAGACATTTTGTGACATTATATTTGAGGCTGTTTTTTCAGAGGAAATTTTTCTTTGTTAATATGAACAAAGAAAGACTGTAGCCCATGGAATCTTTATGTGATAAAAGCATTTAATAGGGAAACAATCAAGAAAATTCATGTAACATTTCAAACAGAGGTAGACAGACTTTGAAAGGACACCTGAAAGCTTTATGCAAAGAATTACTGGACACTGTACAAGTTTATGACAAAAGGGGATTATGGACTGGTGGCAGGGATTGTAATATTGTGTTAAAAATAGAAACAGAGAAAAATATGCATATATCAAGTATGACAAATGTGGAGGAGAATAGGGGAGTTGTAAAATACTGGGGACAACCCAAAACACATTTTTTTTGTTTAAAAGATGGACATTTGATAAGTAACTGTGACAAAAGAAAATGTTATATTTGTGGAGAAATGGGAAAGGATGCAAAAAATGTGAACTGAAATGTTATAACTGTCACAAAATTAGACATTTATAGATGGATTGTAAAAAATGAAAATAAGAGTAAGGAAAAAGAATGAGAAGTAAATGAGCAAAGAGAAGACATTTTAGAAGTAGGAGAAATAAAAGAAAATTAGATGAGGGAAAAAATAATAAAGTGGACCTAGAAAAAGATTTTGAAATAAGTGATGAAGCAGACATAAAGTGGAGGGTAGTAAAAGGGAAAAAGAATTCTACTGATAAAGAGTAAAAGGAAAAGAAAATCTAAAGGGATGAGTACAAAAGAAAAAGTAAAGAAATCAATGAAAAAGAATATATACAGCTAATGGTTGAGGTTTGCTATAATGTTTAAGGTGTTTGACTCACAGACACAGGTGCAATGTTTGATTCTCACCTTGTGGAAAGAAATTGCATTGGCTTAAAATGGACTAGTAAGAAAGCTAGTCTAGTAATTAGCTATGAACCTATGAAACCAATAATTTATGGAAAAGGGAAATTTTAGAGTGTTTCTGTAGATGTGAATAGTATTAAGAATATTGTAAGAAGAACAGGAATTTGTGAGTGGTGTAATACATGTGATGTAGATGTAATTATATTAGAAGATACATGATTTTTAATAAATGAAGGAAGATTACAAACAGAGATACTATGAGGGAGGAAAGATAATCTGGAATTTGGGAAATGAGAGCTGTTCTGTAATAGCCATATTCTGTAGAATTACAGTAGAGATATTAAATGTAACTTAGCAAAAATGAGAAGATTAAGCATTGTAGATTTAAAATGGAAAGAACAAGTATATAGAATTATTACAGTATGTTTTACTAATTGCATGGAAAGGGAAAGCTTATTTCATCAAATTTTAGACCATAAGACTTTAATTGTGATTTAAGAGGCAACCGTAAAAACTAAGCAAATGCTATAAGAAAAATGTTAGAAGTTATAAGACATGGTAATTTAAAACTCTGGAACAAAAATTCACAGACTTACAAAAGTGGTATGTATAGAACTGAAGTAGATTATTTTATAGTATCAGGTTTAGTTATAGTAGAAGAGGAGGTAGTTGAAACATGATTTTCTGATCATCTTGCAATATGGTTAGAGATAAAGGACAACAAGGAATATATAAAAATAGGCAAAGGAAAACAAGGAATATATAAAAATAGGCAAAGGAATAACAAGGATAAATAAGAAAGCATGAAATGAAGAAGGAATGAGATTAGTAATCCAGTTATGGAAAGATCTTATTACTATGAGAATATTTTATAAAAAAATTGTTCTGAATGGTGGATCACATTTAAGGAAAAATAAAATGAATTTTTTTTTACAGTGATAATATGATGCCAGAAAGGTATAGAAAGAAAATGTAAAAGAACATATGATGATGCATTAGAAGATTTAGAATGTAATGATATTAAATACTTTGACAAAGAAAAATAATTATATGGAAGAAATCAATAAAAAAATACAAGAATTGTTATATAAGCAAAGATATTTTTACAAGGGAAACAAGTATCATCTAAGACAGCTGGTAGTGCAATGAGAGAAATAAAGAAATGTAAATGGGGAAATATAAAGAACTCAGGAAAAGATTATGAATAGTGTAGTATAATATAAACAAATGTTTAAAGAAAAAAGAGTGTTGTGAAAAAACATAGAAAGTAAAAAAGCTAACAGAAAAAGAGAATAAAGAGTTGGCAAAGGAGACTTCTTTAAATGAGAAACATACAGTATTAGGACAAGTAAATATAGATTCTGCTGCAGAACCAAATGGAATAGGATAAAGAATGTATAAAAATGTAAGGGATTGGTAATATATATATATATATATATATATATATATTTTTTTTTTTTTTTTAAAGATTTTGAATGAATGTTTAAATAAAGCTTTTATGTATAAAAAATATGTAGTGGAATACTTAAATTCATGTGGAAGAAGGAAGATAGAAGATAATTAAACAACTGGAGACTGTACTGAATAACAATGACTATAAGATCTTTATGAAAATACTACACAAGATATTAGAAAATAAAATGGAAAATATGGAAGATAGTATATATAGTATAAAGGCAAGGGGTTGTCAAGAATTATTAATGATAGAGAAATTGTAGATGATATGAACAGAAATGAAGAAGTGAAAATCATGATAGGAGACCTTAATAATGCATTTGATACAACTGGACATGAAATCTTATGGGTAATAATGAAATAATATAATGTAAGTGAGAAAGTTAGGAAATTATGTATGTCAGCATATTGTAATAATAAAGTAAACATACTTGTAAATAGATGGTTAAGCCAAGAGGAACATATGAGGAGTGGTGTAAGACAGGGATTTTCAAAGAGATGTATACTCTTTGCATTAGCTATGAATGTGATAGTATATGAAATAAATTACAAAATGAAGGAGGTGGGCTATATAACACCTGAAGGGTTAAGAATTCCAGATCTGTTAACATATGCAGATGACATCATAATAATTGCAAAAAGCACAATGTGGATAAAATAATTAATAATTTGTACAAATGAGTGTCTAGAGATTATATGGATAGCTTTAAATAAAGAGAAAAGTAAAGGTTTAGGTGCTATAGAAAAGATCTGGGTATATATTTTACAATGAACAAAATTTCTGTTATGCAAAAATTTGTGAATAAAGATGCAAGTAGAATTAAATGGGAAAATAATAGAAACCATAAAACAACCCTGTCTTTTTGGAAAACATACAAGTTGTCATTCAGGAAAAAAGTTTATTTGATAAATTCAGTGCTGGCATGAAAATAGCATATTTAGCATTTGTAGTCATGTCATCAGCAGTATTTGAAAAATAATGATTACAGATAGTTTTTTTCACTTATATGGGGTTCTAGATTAAACCCAGTAAAAAGATAAATTTTGTATGTAAATAAAGAAGAAGAAGAATGTTTAGAGTTAATTAACTCAGAGCTATATGCTGTTTCCTTTAAATTTGTACAAAGTGTTAACATGGATAAATGAAAAAGATGAGAGGTTAGTACTAAAATTGTGTAAATATAAGTATTATAAATGTGAGGATATGGTAAAAAAAGAGTAAAAGAGAAAAGGAGTGTATACATGAGGAAATAAAATATTACCAAGAGAAAATATTTTTGTGGAAAATGATGATATAAAAATATAGAAAAGTATGGTATAAGAATGTAATGATAAAACTTTACTATGTAAAACTAAGGAAAAATCTAACAAATGAAAAAAAAGATGATAAGAAGTAAATGGTACAATCAGACAGTAGAATGTAATTTTTTGTGGAGACGAGTAATAGGTAAATTGCAAATAAAAGGAAATATGCTATATAAGAAAAACAGTGATAGAATATTTTTACATTGTCAAGAAGAAGAAACTGCATCTCATGTTTTTTAGATGTAAAAGAGTAAAATGTTATGGGAAAAACTAAGTAAAGAAGATTTTTGAAGATATAAATGGAGTGGATAAAATAAACATTGGTTTGATTAAGTATGGATATTATAAGAATAGAAGTAAAGAATGTCATGTGTTAAGAGAATAGATAAAAAGTTATTGCATGTTATATGGATTCAATAAAATGAAATCATATATGTAATTATGTTTAATATTAAATGAATTGTATCAACAATATTAAGTAAAATCAGATGGTTATGGAAAAAGGAGTGGCATCTAACAGTCATGAAAATTTAGTATGACTGTGTAAATAAATTTGTATACATATATATATATATATATATATATATATATATATATATATATGTATGTATAGACACACACACACACACACACACACACACACACACACACACACACACACACACACACACACATAAAATTATAGTTGGTAGGTAGAAAGAAAACATATGCGTAGATGGCGGGGACTACCATTGTAAGTGTAATAATAGAAATACTTGGTATGAAATGTCCTGTTGTGAGAATTGCATCCAGAAAATGTGCTGTAATTGATAGAGATTTTTATTTGAGACAAAATTATTACAGCTTTGTGATTTAAAAGGCAGATGTGTGGTTGTTTGGAAAAGGGGACATTCTGTGATGCTACTTTTGAGGCTGATAGGGTGTTACAAAGATTTTTTTAGAACTGTTTGAGGAAAAAAAAGGACATTTTTCCATGGAATGAATTTATTGCAATGGGGAAAAATGCAAAATGTGAAAAAAGTTTTTATTCTATTTAAAACTGATGAGATAAATGAAAATGATATTGTTAAGTTGAAAGAAATTTGTGAAAAAACAAACATGTCAAAAAAACCTGAAATAGACATGTGGGATGGGAACTGGCAATATGAAATATGTTTAAAATATAAAGAAGGGGTAATAAAAAAATTACTCAGTATTGTCTTTATTTCTGTAGACAGAAGGGTTTTGAAGTATTGGGACAACTGAAAGAATTTGAAATTCTGAAATAAATTAATTAGATAATGTAAAAATATGCCAGCAATGTGGTGAAAGGGGACATTATATGTAGGACTGTAAAGTGGAGTGTTGGAAATGCAAAAAGGAGGGTCATTTTTGGTTTGACTATGAGGAAGGAAAAGTAGTAGAGTATATAGAATAGGAAAGGGAAGATATTTTGTAAAGTAATAAACTCAGTGAAGAAGATTTGGGGACAGAATAAATTAAGGAAGAAGAAAGAGAGAGGTAAGTAACGAAGAAGGTAACACATAGTAATAGAGGATGGCATAATGGTTAAGGTCTTTAATACATAAATACAAGCTACATGTTTTTATTGGGACCTCTGCTTGTTGACAAGGCTTGTAATAGTCTGCAAGCTAATAGCCTAGCATTTACCTATACAATAATGTACAAATAAAGGACAAAGTTTAGAATGTAATCTGCAAAATAAATTTGATATTTTAAGAGACAAAAGATTCAGAGAAAAATGTTTTTAGAAGAAAGAAAAGTATATAAGAAAAAATGCATTGGATAGAGTTGTAAAATAAGTAAAGGAATGCTAAAAGTATTTACTAAAACAAAGAAGAAAGGTAAGACTGCAATCAGTTAATGTTAATAGTATAAAAATCAAGTAAGGAGGTTAAATGTGTTAGAATGTTATGAAAGACGAGGGTAACATATTAATGTTTTAGTGGATATGAGAAATTCAGGTGTGAGAGAAAGGATGCAGATATAGACACTGTGGGGTAGAAAGTAGTTTGGAGATGATGGGAGGGCAAATGTTCAAGAATAATGGTATTGTGGAAAATGAATGAGATAAAAATGATAAACTGTATGACAATTGATCTTGAGAGAGCAATTGTTATAGATTATTTAGTAGGGGACGCATTTCATAAGATTATTTGTGTGACATCCCCACTATGGGCCAGTAATTAAGGAGCCTTAATCCTCACCACTGACACTGGAGAGTGACTTTCACTTGAAACAAAAATGGATACACCCAGTATTTCCAGATGCAGATCTCTGCATCTAGCACAATTTCCCTTTCCTTTAAGAGTACACAGGGAATGCACTTAGTCTGGGTGCTGGTTTTCCCTCTCTCTCCAGATCCCCAGTAAGACATCCCACTGCCACAGCTATAGAGTTGCATCCTCAGCTGAGTGTCCAAGCCAAGTCCTCCATCACACTCTCTCTCTCTCTCTCTCTCTCTCTGTGAAACAAGTGCTTTGTGTCCCTGCTTTCAGCAGCTGACACATGCACACTCTTTGAGATTTGATTTGCACACACACCTGGGAAAGGCTGGCACAGATTTACTAGCTGTGCCCTCTTCTGCCCAGGCTATAAGGTAGTTACTGCCACAGACACTCCAAAGGCAGCTACTCTAAGGCTCTTACAAGTCTACCCAATTACACTGAATGAAATTAATATTAATAAAAATGAAAGTGCTTTGCCAATGCAGTAAGGCTTTGAGAAGGTCCACAGAGTCACTAAATGGATGAGTACTCTCAAATGTTAAAATATTTTCTAAAGGACCAGCAACAATAACAAGTTTAAACATACTTAATAATAAATAATAAAAGAACATGAAAGTACACAGTGTCTATTTACAATAAACACCAGACTTTCAATTAAAGGAAATATTAAAATAACACAGATGAATAGATTCACACAGATACAGAAAAACAGTACTTAACTAATCTCACTATATTTTCCTGACTGATATAAAGACATACTATCCCCTGGGTCACTTACTAGAGCAAGGCAAGATGAAGTAGGTGAGGGTTCCTTCCTTGTCAGGTTACAAAAACAGACTGCCCTGAGACTTCAGTCTCACCTAGTATTAAAACATCAGTTTTAGTGATGGATTACAGATGACATCACATACATCTGGTCATATAGCTTCTAGTTCACATAATACTCCTTTGGGTAGAAGCTGCCAGATTTAGCACATATGCATTACAATACATATCTTTAGCTTGGCTAAATTTCATTGCAGCATCTGGAAGCTGTAAAACTATTTTAACACTTCTGCACTTCCTTCGGAAACTAACAGACCATACTTCTTACAGAAATTGCATCTCTGTATTCATTCAAAACTGTGAGATAACATCTTTATTGCCTAGGTCCACTAATTTAATTTCAGAACATTTTTCAAAGTTAGCTGCAGGACTGTGATTAAACTCTTCTCTTCCAGTATCCTTTGTTGCAATATATACATTTCAACAGATACAATAATAAATGCATATGTCTTTTTCTGTCCAGCAGAACACACTGTTGGTATATTTTTAAGGGTCTATATCAGTACATCGAAACGGCTGACGATCGAACACCAGATGTTCGAACTGTGAAGTTCGAACACTGATTATAGCGAAGCCGCTGAACACTGAATTATTTCCCTGGGAAAGAATTTGGTGGGCCATTTCTGTGGCTCAGCAATATCAGGACTGTGGTGGGAAGTTACGGGTCGGGTTCAGGTAAGTGTGCGATTGTGTGGACGTTAGGGTTAGGGCAAGGGTTAGGTGAGTTAGGGTTAGGGTGCAGGTGAGGTGGGTGTGCGATAGTGACTGACTTTAGGGTTAGGGCGGGATAGGTGAGTTAGGGTTAGGGCGTGGGTCAGGTGAGTGTGCGATAGTGATGGACCTTAGGGTTAGGGTTTGGGTTAAGGTAAGTGGAAAGATAGTAGTGTATGTACAGTTTAGTGTAGGGTTAGATAAAGGATTTTAAGTGTTTGTGTGTGGATTGCTGTTTTTTTGGTGTGCTTGTGTTGTGTGTGTGTTTCCTGGAACAGCGATTTTTTTCCCTGGGAAAAAAATCGCTGTTCTAAGACTTCGATGTTTTTATACTTCATGGTTAGAAGTTTGAACATATGGTGTTCAAACGTCAGCCATTTCGGTGAACTGATATAGACCCTATTTTTAACATAAGCAGCTTTACAAATACATTTTTCAACACAAGCACCTGTACACATCAACTTGATATACAAATGCCATATAATTCTTTACAAAATTCCACCTTGCTGTACTGGCATATGCTACACATACACTGCCCTACTTCTCCTGGCATAGCTGGCAATACCTCACATCGTCAAAATGTGTATATATGCATAAATGGTGCAAAAAAGAGGGAGAGAAAAGTGGTTTTGATATGTTATATTCTTATATAGTGATTAATGAAATGACTATTTTATTAGGAAACTGGATTTGTGATGTGAGAGGTAGGAAGAAGAAGAGAGGAGTTGTTAAAAAGCAGAGGAATTGATAAAAGTGGGGAATTTGTGTCTGGTAAAGGGAAAAAACATACATATGCTAGAGGGAGAATAAAGACAGGAATAGATTTTGTTTTATTTTCAAAAGAATTAAATGAGATAGAAAGTGAAACTACAGTTAATTCATCTTCAGATCATTTAATTGTATGGATAGAGTTTAGAGAAAAATGAAAATGTGATTAAAGAAGGGAAAAGTTACAAAAGGTTAACTGGAAAGTACTGGAAATGGAATTGTTTAATATAGAAGTAAAACAGCTATGGAAAAATCATATGATGACAGAATTTTATGAAACATGGGAAAAGTGGTGGGTGGTATCTAAAGGAAATATAGTAGTAGAACATATACAAAGTTAGAGAAAAATTATGGAGAAAATGTAAAGGCGAAGATAAGAAAGTAGTGAGTGAATTAAGTGAGACAAGAAAAAAGGATAAGGAAGGTTATGAAAAATATAAGAATGAATTATATGAAAAAATAAGGGACAATTATAGAGAAATGTGTACTTGAGATGACACCCTTTTAATTCATAGCTGGAGCTATTTTCCAACACAAAACAACCTATTACTTGTTTTCATTACTGAACTGCAACAATGCACTTCTGTGCAGCAAAACTAGTCCACAAAATGTTTGGAGCACTGCAAGAGCTGGTGACTCCCTCACCTATCCAGGTTCCAGATTCCACAGATAAGGGCCTTGACAACTTCATGCCTAGATGCCGAGGACTCCGGGCAAACTGAGTGAACTGCCAGTAGCACTGTGGAAGCTGAGTGCAGAGATCTAATCAGCCTTTATCAGGACAAGAGCTCCTGCAGATAGCGGGGACCTGTTCCATGTAAGGCTAGATAGATAGCACAAGAACCTTGCATGTTATATCCTGTTATATAGACAGTCAGTGCAGGCACCACAAAAACAGAGTGATATATTGGCATATAGAACCCCCAGGCTATAACTGGGTAGTGGAGTTCGCCATCATTTATAGACTGGAATTTCTAAGTGGAAATCCTTAAGTACAGGGTATTGTACTGTGAAACTTGTAGCGAACAAATACATTTAAAATGGTAGGGAGATCAGAATATGATGCTTGTCTGTGAATATATTCCTTCCAAAGTGGAAACCAGAGGACTCGCTGACAGCTGAGACCTGGTCCTTTAGTAACAGGCAGTCATCAATAAGCATACCCAGACAGCAATATTTGACATGATAGTCAGCTAATCTTTGCTCTAGGAAATGTTGAGAGAGAAGACTGGCAACAAAGAATACCGAAGAGTTACATGAACACCCATTACCACCATATTTGATGCACTAAGCTTGAGTCAGTTACTGCCCATCAAATTGTGGAAGTATTCAGTTATTTCTTAGATGGTTTAGTGCAGACACTGACTTTTGAGGGATTGAGACGTAAAGCTGGGTGTCATCAGTGTAACAATGATGCAGTAACTGGAGTGCTGTGATTACTCTTTGAAATTGTTAAAAGGCAGATTTCTTAAGTAGCTTTCTGATATCAGAAAGTTAAGCTTTCTTTTAAGTATCCCTCATAACCATTAAGCTCTAGTTGTATGCTAGAGTATTAACAGTGGACAGTGGTCTCCACAGAAGAGTGGCAGGATATACAAAGAGCATTACAACATATTCAAAAGCTTCATTCATTCAAACTGAAGTTATTTATTTTACTTAACATTTGTTAACTCAGTAGATAAACTGGCCCAAGAACCCTTTTCAGTTACGACTGGGACCGGAGAGGCCAAACAGTACAACTTAAGCATACAACAGAAAAAAAATATTTACACAGAAATTTACATTAGCATTGGCAGTAATATAATTGTAGATATAGCCAAGTACTGAATTTTTATTTAGGAACAGATCATTTTGAATTTTCAGATAGATGCAGTTCATTACTGGCAGATCTAATTAGTTTACAGTTCAATTCCAAAGAAGCATTTCAATGACTATGATTAGATCTGAATTAACATTAAGCAGCTAGAATACATAATTGTTTCTTACCTTGTAAATGTTTCTAGCACACATCTACAAAACACTTACAGGCATGGTATTTTATCCCATTATTTTTTAGTTGTAGTTTGAAGGTAGTAAGTTTGTTGATGTGTCTTCTTTCCATTGTCTTGGGTGAATGAAGTGTTTGAATATGTTTCAAAGGTTTTTCTGCTTCCTGCCACTTTACTGTGTAGGCTACTCTCTTCATGATGGCGGTAAGTATGTTATGACTTCAAAGCTGTAAAACAATTTCTACATCTTCATTTTTCCTCTAACATTTGTAATGCATGGGAGCTGACTAAGCTCCATGCACTACAATGAACTATGATCATGTCATACTGATCATAACCCTCATTGTTACATGTACCTGACACGGCTGTCAAAATTCACCTCTCAAACGTAGCTCTTGACATCCATGTTGAGATCTCATAACAAGTACATCTTTGTCTTAAACATACAGCACATGGTTATGACTGGAGACTAATGTCATAATCCTCTATATTGTAGCCCCCTCCAGCAACAGGCTCCCAACTGAAATATTGGCACCCATAATGTTGAGTACCGACACACTGAAAAAAAAAAGACTGAAGGTCTTAATAGTCAGGAATGGCACACTTAGATGAAACAAGAGGCAGGCCCAACTCCTGTTGTCAAGTCAGAATGTCAGAAATGGAGGACTATGTAACCAATTATCTGATGAGGGCAATCTTGGCAGAAAAATACCAGACTGTAAGCTCATGTTCTTCCAAGGAGAGTGTGGGATGTGAAGAGGCAATGTGAACTGCAGAGATGCCTCACCACATAGAACAAAACTGCTGCTTGATTTGCTGCAGCAGATATTTCATGTGACGGGTAGTCTAACTTCTTGTGACTGAGTTCTGCCTGCTACGCAGGCAAAAGAGATTCCAAGGCGGAACAGCACTATTTATGGTCTAACCTTTGTCACAACCCGCTTGAGCTCCTGGAGTCTCTGGTCTAACCAATGTTCTCATAGAACTAGATGTATATGGTGCATATGGTTTGAATCACCTGGTTGAGTGTTGATATGAGTGCATGATTATCAGCCTCAACATGTCCATCAGGACTACTGGCTCAATGATAAGGAAGATGGTCCAGTAAAACAAGAGTAAAGAGTGCAAGGGTAATTGAGCCCCTGCACTGGATGTAGTCAACATCAGGAGGCTCAAGGTGGGGATGATCAACCATGAAGTGAATGATTAAGTGGTCAAATTATGTGGCAGCTCCCACCACCAAGTCATTTATCCTTATACCCAGCTGAAGAACCAAGTCCAGCTGGAAGTAAGAGCACGTGACAGTGGAAACTACCTGAGCAAACCCAAATCCTTCATAATACAGAGAGCATTTATACAAATGTTACTGACTCATCATCAGCACTGATACTGAAGTCCCCAAGAATCAGTCACTGGAGATGCATCAATACAGAGGAGATGCAGAATGAGTGAATGAACTCCTGCAGGAACATACTCACATTGCTTGCTGGAAGGCAGATAAGGAGGAAAATGGGTTGATCCTGTACCTATGATATACTCAGATTTGTTGGTAAACCTGCCTTTATTAGCTTCAGCTAAATGGGTGAGTTAAGAAGAAGACCATACCTCTCAACCTCTTAGTGCAAGAAATCTAGACAAAGCCAAACCAAATGGGGGCAGAAAGCCCCCAAAATAGGGACACATTTTAAAATATTACTCTTATAAACTTAGAAAGCTTCTAGAATAACAGTGTTTGTTTTAACATACATTTTCTGAAGGATTTGAAGTCTGAAACTGAAATGTATGCCATTATTTAGTGATTTCAATCCTCAGATCATCCCAGTGATTTGCCAGAAAACCATAATTTTTATCAGTTACAGGCAAAAAATATGAGCCAAAATTCTGGACATTCTGTGAAAATCTGGACAGTTGAGAGGTACGAAGAAGAGCAAGCCCACCACCCATCTGATTGTGTCTGTGGTGCTAAACAACCAAGAATCTGGGAGGTAATAAAGCCTCCAGGATGGTACTATGGTTTATATCTAATGGGGAAGCACTGATAAACCCAATGTTCTCACTACACTTCAAGTCAAATAAAATGCCAATGTTGTTGCAAAATGATCTGGCATTTAAGTACAGGTAAAAACTTTAGGAATGTGGGTCCTACCAACTTAACCTAATGGTTAAATATTTTAGTGGATACTTTAGTAGAACACCAGCCACAAGTGCCACATGTGGTTTTGCCCCATTAGAGGTTATGGAGTGAATTTGTATAAGCTCAGTATTAGAGCCCAGATACTCCCATCCCCTGTGATGACTGCAACCCTGTCTTTGTTACTTTAAAATACCCAGTCCCTGACAAGATCTTATAATGAGAAACCTTGAAGGAAAAAAGAGGAGAGTGATAATTTCTATGATACATAATCTTCATAATATAACGTAATGTAAACAATGAGAACTGGACAAAATAAACGTAATATAAGGCAAGGGACAGCAAACAGGAGAATTAAGGTACATAAACCTAATATAAGGCAAGTAACTGTGAACAGGAAAATCAAAGTAATCAATATGATTACAACACACCTGGGAATAAAGTATAAGTTAAAACACAGTAAAACTGACAGCATTTGAAAAGCAATCAGTGAATATACATATAACATAACAAGATGTAGCACGATGCAGGCAGGATAGGGTGGACCAAAGTCTTTGCAGGAAACAAGAAATTAAGACAAGCAATCAGCAAATGAAAAAGAAAAAAAAACAAAACATTTTTGCAAAATTAAGGACTTTCTCTGGGATTCAGAAATATGCACATTGATTGAGCTAATTGCCCATTGTAGATTACTGAATTAACACAAAAGCAAGAAAATGTGATACAAAGGCAGGTATGGCCTCAAGGATAAAGACATTATTATTGGCTAAACAGCATGTCTGTAAATCAGACACTAACCATATCAGACCTGATCACACTAGAATTCTCCCTAGAGGCTCATGCATTATGTTAGCAAAGACACCCCCCTAACTCACCCCACACACACAGAGACAAACACACATGCACACGCACATTCACACAATCGATTCCCTACCTAACCCCTCCCAGTGCCACCACCCAATGGACGTACACATTCACACACACACACACGCACACACGCACACACGCACACACACACACACACACACACACACACACACACACGCACGCACACACACACACACACACACACACACACACACACACACACTAATGCAAACATGCACACAATACACACATATATAAAGTAATACTTCCCCCTACCCATATGTTTTCACTGAACTTATCTGCACTAAGAATACTCACATTGGCTTGAGTAGGTGACTGCTGTGTTGAGTGCATGTCACTCCTCTGTGTCACCATAGGACACCAGGGATACTTCTAACATATATACTTAAGTCTTTGGAAATTAAAAAAAAGTTAAAGTAAAAGGTGGAGAAATTTCAAACCCTGTACCCTTGACAAAGAATGCAACATTTCAACCTGAAAGCTTTGCCCTCTACACTAAAGGAGGAGTAGATGTTTCAGGATATTTTCATATAATTAGAAGTATGAAACTCTAGTACGTGGTATTATTCCCTGATTGCAATGGTTCACATGTTACAAAGGACAGGGCACATACAAGAGGCAGCAGCAGGAATATTCTCTAAAATCAGTGACAGTTGAAAGGGATGGGATGTGTCTATGTGGAACGAGGCTTCAGGACAAAGCCAGGATAAACACTAGATGATACCAAAGATAATTTTTAAGCTATTACTTGGACTCACTTAAAAAGTTAATAGAGCAACAGTTCTAGAATCATAATGAACTTCACGAAAAATAAGCAGAATGAAACTCTGATATCTGACATTATTGACTGATGGTAAGCATGCATGATTTAGAAGGACAGGGACAAGAATAAAAAAAGACATTAAAAATGTTCAGTCAACTCAGACACTTTAAGAGGTATGATGATATGTGTGCATATGACTGTGCATGAGAATGCATTTGAATTTGTGTATGTTTGTGAGAGAGTGAATGGGAGACTGCCTATGCCACTGTGACTTATGGGCTTCCAGTGGTGACTACTACAGGAAAGTGCTGATTTGAAGTTGTGGTAGTTATGGACGATTCAGAGACATGTAAATTAGCGGATAATGAGGTCTTTCCTCAGTGTGGCTAACATGTCTCTGAATGAAATTTTCCCTGAATCATGTAATAGAGTACCTTTTGACTACAGGTTTCAACCTTAACCTGTGGGTTTCTTTCTGAATCACAGGGAACAAAAGCACCTCAGCCAATAATCACACTAAGGCAAAGTAGAGAATCAAGAAATGTGAGGAGGCAGCATTAACTGCCTCACCACTACCTTGCCTTCTTCATTCATTTTTAACCCATACTGACCATTTTATTCTCACTTGCAAAGTTAATAATTTTACTACCTGTATCAGTTGTCTGAACTGACTGTATAATATTCATATTTAGACTTTATTTATTTTCAAGGAGTGCATTAAACCAACTATTTCATCTTCACTGAAAATAATTTAGTTTAAATCCCTAAATTCCTGAAAAGGTCATTGCATAGGTTCATAGGTTCATAGGTAGATACTAGGCTATTGGCCCTAGGGCCTACACAATCCCAGCCAAACGGTACCCTGACTTTTGCTACCCAAGAAAATTATTTTCCTGTGCCCCTGTCAAGCAGAGCCACAGAAGTGATCTCTGGGGTGAATTTCCCATCTCTCATCCAATCATCAAGATTTTTCTTGAAGAGTGCTAATGACGAGCTTTGTTTGATATAGATAGATAGTTTGTTCCAGAGTATGGGAAGTCTCTGGGACAGGAATCTATCCCTCCAGCATGTTCTGTTTGTTGTGGTGACAAGGTTTAGGTCCCTAGAGTGTGTAGCTCGGAGGGATTGGGATTTCTTTATGTGGAGCATGTCCAACAGCTCTGGGTTTGACATAGCTTTGTATGTTAGGCAGAGATCGCCTCTGAGTAGGCGATATGTGACAGAGTAAAGCTGGAGTTTTTTTAGACGGTCTGCGTAGGGCATCTGTTTGAGGCCAGTAATCCTCTTTGTGAGGTATTTCTGTGGCCTTTCCAGTTGTTGTAGATGTCTTGTGAGGTACATACCAAAAGGGGCGTTGTACACTATAATGGGTCTAATGAGTGATGAGTAGAGCGGAACAATGACCTCTTTTTTCCTGGATGAGAAACCTTTTGTGATGAGGTGTGCCATGTAGAAGGATTTCCTGACTACTGTGGTGATGTGATTATCAAAGGAGAGACTACTGTCCACCTGTGTCCCAAAGTCTCTTATCACACTTTCGGTGCTAAGTAGACTACCACCTATGTGGTAGTTCATGGGTACAGAGTTTTTACCAAAAGGGATAATAATGTACTTTTTGGCATTGAGCTTGAGGCTTTGACACCAGGCATCCGTCTCAGTGAGGCCCTTTTGTAGGATGTCTACATCGTTTGGAGTTTTGATTATGGCTCCTAGTTTGCAGTCATCTGTGAAATTTGTTAGCCAAAAACCTTCTGTGTTAGCCTGTACTTCAGAGAAGTAGATACCAAACAGGAGAGGATCCAGGACTGAACCCTGTGGTACTCCACTTGTCACTGGTCTGAAGTCGGATTTAGAGTCTGCTACTTTCGCAGTGTGGGTTCTGTCAGTGAGCCAGTTGGCAACTCATCTTGTGACATAGGGATTTATACCTATTTATACCTATACTATTTCCTAAAAAAAATAAAAAAGACTATTTTCAGTCCAGGACCACAAATTATTAGGAGTGTATGATTTTACAATGAGATATGGAGCTTGACAATGACAGCCAGTAATTTAGAATACTGCAGGCACATGCTTCACTTTTATTTACTTGAATATTGAGTCTTACATAAAATAGAATTGCTCTAAGGAAAATAGTAACACAATCAGTATTCAAAAAAACATAAATTTTATCAGGAAACTGTGACAGCTTAGCTGAACTTGTTTGCCCATCTTCTACATGATGGACAAATTGCATTTCACTTTTAGCAACCTAGTTTTTTTCTGTTACTTCATCATACTGTAGTAAAACTCCAAGTGCTCTGTATTCTGTTCCAGTTTTGCATGACAAGTTTAAAGATGTTTCCAAATATTTGATCAGTGAATTATTTACATTTTCAGAAATTATAATTTCATGTATAGCTTATCTAGACTCTTATTTTTTTTAATCTGGGTGGAAGCTTATGTAGTATGTTCTTTGTCATGTTTACCCTATCAGTGTCTATGCTCTGTAACAGGCTGTTAACAATTCTGGCTTTATAATTCTTTGTTAAATGGTCCATACCCTCTGCCCACACTTCTATTTATTTTATTGATTGAGTCCAGTGGAGTGTTTATTGAATTTGAAACAGCAGTGCATTTTCTTGTGAAACTTCTTTTATTTCCTTACTTTATTGCAGACATGATACTATTCTGACATATTGATCTGTTATCACGTTTTTTAGACTTTCTTCAGATTCTCTTCATGTAGCAAACCTGTCTCTGCTGCATGTTGTGTCTGATTCACCTTTAATTATTATCCTTACTGATGCCCTGTTTTTTTTCTCACATTGTTGCCAGGGACACATTTGCTGAGGGGCACCAGGGATCTCAGCAGAATATGAGCCTACTTTAATAAATACAATGGATGTGGATCATTGGCACACTTTTCACATGCACAATACCCACTGATGAATGTGTGCAGGACGGTATAAATATGTCACAATTTTCATGTCTTATACTTTTTCTTATTCCAGACACATCTGATCATTACAAAGTAACTCTAGGCATTTTTATTTGAGGTCATCTTTCTGTTTGTTCATTTATTCATTGTTACATTTATTTGCTTGTAACAAGTGAGCTGGGCCAGTCCTGCATTGATCAGCCACAATTTGTATGCAAGGCTACATAGTTTTATTCCCATTGTCATAGCATTCGTTTACTACAATATAAGAAACTGGCACATTTGTAAATTCTATTGTTCAGCTAATTTAAATGTGTCAGGTGATGAATAAAGTAATTCATTAGGTGTTCAAAACTTACATTCCACGGTGGTACAGCGGTTAGCATTGTCACCTCACAGCTAGAGGTTCTCCCGTTCGATTCTCAGCTGGAGCACCTTCTGTGTGGAGTCTGCATGTCCTCCCCATGGTCGAGTGACGTTAAAGACATACAGATAGGTGCGAACGTGAATGAGCGTGCCTTCTTTGAAGGTTGGGCGTCGGGCTAGCAACTCGGCACCATATAAATCTACTGCCAATCATGAGTGGACTGGAGTTCCGCTGTGGCGACCCCTAATAAGCCGAAAGTCTTATTAGGTGTTCAACACTTCTGAAGCACATGAAATGTATATCCCCAGGATTTAGCAATGCTCTGTGTAAGAATAGAGTTATTCTTACATGGAGTGTCCCGTGTCCATATAGAACAGCAGCGAGCCTTGCATATGCATGAAGGCACACTGCTGTATTCATACACTGACACGAGTCTGTGTATGAGCACAGGGGGCATATCCGAGAGCAGTGCTCTTACAATATACATCCCCCTTGCACTCCAGAGTTACTGTACGGCAATACAAAAGCAGTGAAAGTGTCCACAGACACCTGTAAGTGTCTGTGGACATACTTCTCAACCTCTTAGAGCAAAAAATCTCAACAAAGCCTAAAATGATGGGGGGACAAATAAGAACAGATTTCAAATATTGCTCTTACAAACTTAGAAAGTTTATAGAATAATAGGTTTTACATTAGCATGAATTTTCTGAAAGATGTGGAATCTTAAACTCAAATGTTTGTCATTATTTAATAACTCCAATCCTCAGCTATTTGCCAGAAAAGTACAGATTTTAGGAGGAACACACCAAAATATGAGGCAAAAATCTGGACATTCTAAGAAAATCTGTACAGTTGGGAGATATGTCTGTGGAGCTTACCTCTCAACTATTTTTGAAATGTGTACAGATAGTTCTTTCATATATTTTGGTGTGTTCCTCTTAAAATGTGTACCACCCTGATTCCACGGCACAAAAACATTAAGCTAATGCAAAACCTATATATTCTATTAACTTTCCAAGTTTGTAAGAGCAATACACAGATAATGGTGCAGAAACCAATGTGCAAACCACTACAGTAAATAAAAATAAAACACATATGTATTTTTTTCTGTCCGTAATAAAGTTCAAGTGTAGTTGAGTGGGAGTGCGCATTGCGCAGCTATGTTCAGCCTAGCTTACACATCCCAATGAGCTAAATACAAATATATAGTCAAAACAGTATAAAGTGAAATAGGGTAGTGGTTAGAACTGTCACTTAACATGCAAGTGTCTACGGTTTGAGTCCCCATTCAATCCGTTCATTTTTATTTCTTAAAAAACACAAAAATATATTTTGTTATCAGTAGGTAGTGAATAATATATATATTTGTTAACCAGGGTAGTGTAGCAGGTCCAAATGTAAGATGTCAGTGCAGTACAGATGTGAAACCCCCATATAAACACAAGTGTCCCATACAACATATCCACAAAATAATGTACTGTAATGAAAGCACATAGGGGGATGTTAGGGAAGGTAAACATACATATCATAATATGTCATTTATGATGAATCAACTCCACACTGCTGATAGTCTGTAACAAGAAAGCTGAACAATGTTAACTTGTGCTCAGCTGTGCTTAGCCAGTATAAGCATTACTTAAGAATTAGCATAGCTAAGTGGATTTGCACACTGGTAAGCAGTGCTTAGCATCTACCCCTCTAAGCAATGCTCATACCCCCTAAGCAGGTGTGCCCGGCACTTAGCTTAGCATATTCAAAACTGTCCAATCATGGCAAAGGGTGGGAAATCAGCCATATTTAAACCTCGCAGGTGGGAATACAGCTTATAACTGGTTGTGGCTCCCCACTGTAGGCACTATGGCTGGTGTTGGAGAGGGTGTGCACTTTTGGGTACAGTGCTGGGGCATACAGGAGTCCAGGATCATGGTAGGGCTCCTTGTAAAAGTGGAAGCCTGGGAATGTCTTGCCCATGATCTCACCAGTGCCATTGGCATCCTTCAGACTGGTGACCAGCTCCGACGCCAATTTGCTGACTTGAAGCAGAGGGAGAGGAATCTCTTGGACCAGTGGGTCCAAGATGCATGGCAGAGTAATGCCCCAGGTGTATGTAAGTATCAATATCAATAACTGTTTACCAAAGTCCAGCCTGAGTATGTGAGGGATAGGTATGCATAAATGTTTCTCTATCTTC